>NW_027254837.1:60436-161356 GCF_044704955.1 Pristiophorus japonicus | reverse complement strand
GAGGTTGAGGGGGGGGAAAGAGAGGTTGGGGGGTGGAAGGAGAGGTTGGGGGGGGGGGGGGGGAGGTGAAGAGAGCAGTTGGGGAGAGGATGAGATGTAGAGAGAGTTTGGAGGGGGATGTGAGAGAGAGCTTGGGGGGGGGCGGGGGGTTGCGGGAGGCGAGAGAGAACTGGGGAGTGGCGAAGAGTGAGAGTCTGGAGGGGAGAGAGAAGGTGCTTGGGGGAAGAGAGAGCTGGGGGGGGGGGGGAGGTGCAGAGAGTGCTTGTGCCGAGGGAAAGTGGGGAAGAGAGCTTGTGGGGAGAATGGAGGTGGGGGAAAGAGAGAGCGCCTGGGGGTGGGGGGTAAGGTGAGAGAGCGTTTGGGGGGGGGGGGGGGGGGGAACGACAACACAGAGTCGAGGAGGGGAGAGAGAGCCTGGTGGGAGTGGAGTAGAGACACATAGCGGGGTGAGGGTTGGGGAAAGAGAGAGATATGGGGGGGTGGGGGTGGAAGAGAACAAGAGAGACGGGGTGGGGGATCCGAGGGGGGAGAGGCTCTTCCAATCCAGTAGTCACGACATTGTCACTATTCACTTCATACCAATAAACCCGTTAACATTCCGCACACAATGCCCCATCTGTGGTGGGCGGAGGGGGTTCATGCACTTGCACTGGAGCAAGGATGTTTGGCTGGGGGAGGCAGCACATGTGTTGGGGTAAGGGACTTCGGCTTCCACTTGGTGGCTTCTGGAGAGATCTATCCTCTGTGGCTTCTGGAAGTCAAAGTGGATCAAGTTACAATTTGCGAAGTTGATGAGAACTTGGGCTGGGTGGTTCCAGTTACACATTCCAGAGAAACCTCAGGGTGTGGCTTATCCTCTAAGAGGCGGCCATTTTACAGTACAAATAAACACGTCCTTATTTATAAGGGCAAGAGGAAACAAATATCAATGCTCAGTCATCTTGCCAACTTCACCCCATCTATTACCCTAAGACTGGCATCAGAAGGTGGACATTTCTTAGCCTGGGAAGGTATAAGGGATCCAAACAGGAGAATACAATTATTTTTTAAAGATTGTTATATTTTTAAATAGTAGTATTCAGCTATAATCTTATTCCTACCATAACCATATTAAAGTTTTCATGAATTAATATTTTTGTGAAACACATGATAACAGTACCATGTGGAGACAATACAAATCTCTTTATTAGGACCTTTTTAATCTGGCACCTAAACTACAAATGACTTAGTAAAGTTGGGTCATGGACCTTTCAACTGATGCTGCTGCTTTTTGCTAAGCACATGTACCAGCACTGAAAGTGAGGGCAGTTTTAATTAAATACATGAGAAATGTTATTGTTTGGAGATGTTCATTGTTATAGGAACCAGTGTTTGCTCCCATTGTACTTTTCAATTAAAAATACAGGTGAATAAAACATGAATTTTAATTTATAGTCTGTGTTCATTTTGACACCATTCAGTAATACTGTACAAGTACAAGAAGCCTTGCTGGCTGAATTATCTAGTGTTTGTATAATTACAGTGATCTTTTTTTTTAAATAAGTGATCTACCCCACTGACAAACACTCAGTATTTATTCAACATGCAATACCTACTTGGAAAAGAATCTTATTTCTATCATAGTCTTCAGTTTGCCATCTCGTATTGCTGATAGGGATGCACGGATTTGGAAGAAGTGGCACCAGCTCTCCAATTGCATGCACTCTGAACTGCAGCACAGCTGATTCTTTCAGATCAACAGGAACTCCAAGTGGCAACTGTTTTAAAGAAAGTTGGATAGAGAAACTCTGGCTGGAGTATAATGTGAAACAGCAGAAGTCAGTTTTCTGCACAGCAGTTTTCTTCTGTAAAATTAACTCGTAGAGTTTGACAGCATCTTCAAAATTTTCATAGCTGCAGCACACGGTGACTCGCAGAATCTCATTCCCATAATGCACTTGTCTTACAGCCCAGATCGGCATGTTGGCATCCATAGAATAGAAGTCATGACAACAAATCATATAAGGAAGGATTTTCCCACCAACACTTTCACTGTGATGATAATGCCATGGTGGGTCCTGAAAAAAGTCATGAACTTGTAAAATTCGTTCTTCACCAAAGTCTTCATGCAGGAACAAAATAACAGAGAGAGATGGGTACCCAGTACTTTTTCTGTGCTGGGTCTCACAATGTTTCATTGGTGTTGCCCGTTCCGAAACATGAAACAATTGGATATCAGGGCTCAGCCAATGCAATAGACAGTCTAAGGTTTGCTGTAATCCTCGAGATTCACCAGGGTTTGCAAGAAGATGCACAGTCATCTGGAAAGGGTCCTGACTCTCTTCCTGCACAAATTCACCTTAAAAACAGAGCAAATGGTATCAATACCATAATAATACAAATACTTAAAAGGACAGTAATGCAAACTACTGAAAAGATTTGAGAATTCCACAGTCGTTAAGGATGTCAAATATTAAAGATACCATACCCTGCAAGATAACTTACCCTACAGAGAAATAACTACAGATGTCAGTACCTTCAATATATGTTCACAAACATTTTATTTTTAATTGAAATGTTATGAAAGGTATTCCAGCAACAACAACTTGTATTTTTTATAGCGCCTTTAACGTAGTGAAACGTCCCAAGGCGCTTCACAGGAGTATTATGAGATTTAAAAAATTTAACACCAAGCTGCATAAAAGTGGAAATTGACACAGGTGACCAAAAGCTTGGACAAAGAGGTTTGTTTTAAGGAGCGTCTTGAAGGATGAAAGAGAGGTAGAGAGGCAGAGAGGTTTAGGCAGGGAATTCCAAAGCTTGGGGTCTAGGCAACAGAAGGCACAGCCATCAATGGTTGAGAAATTATAATCAGGGATGCTCAAGAGGGCAGAATTAGAGGAGCGCAGACATCTCCGGGGGGGAGGGGGGGGGGGGGGGTTGTGGAGCTGGAAGAGATTACACAGATAGGGAGGGGTGAGGCCATGGAGGAATTTGGAAAATAAGGATGAGAATTTTGAAATCGAGGTGTTGCTTAACCGGAAGCCAATATAAGTCAGCGAGCACAGGGGTGATGGGTGATCGGGACTTGGTGCAAGTTAGGACAAGGGCAGCCGCGTTTTGGATCACCTCTAGTTTACGTAGGGTAGAATGTGGGAGGCCAGCCAGGAGTGCATTGGAATAATCAAGTCGAGATGTAACAAAGGCATGGATGAGGCCTTCAGCATCGGATGAGCTGAGACAAGGACATAGACGGGCGATGTTACGGAGGTGGAAATAGACGGTCTTAGTTATGCTGCGGATATGTGGTTGAAAGCTCATTTCTGGGTCAAATATGACACCAAGATTGCGAACAGTCTGGTTCACTATCAGACAGAAGTTGGGGAGAGGGATGGAGACTGGCTGGGACCGAAAACAATGGCTTCGGTCTTCCCCATATTCAATTGGAGAAAATTTCTGCTCAACCAGAATTGGATGTTGGACAAGCAGTCTGACAATTTAGAGACTGTGGAGGGGTCAAGGGAAGTGGTAGTGAAGTAGAGCAAGCCTTTACATTAGCAATCGGTGTGGAAGAACATGTCTACATAAGATAGTCTTTGTAAATTTTGTCAGAAGTGAAGTGGCTGGGTTATTATCTTCTGTGGTTTGGGCTAGTCTGCAGATAAGAGCATTTACAAGTTGAACTTCTGCTTCTTCAGACATTGTGACTGGAATTATGCTTTGGGCAGAAGTCTAAGCACGAGTCTGAAGATTAAATAAAAATGCGCGGAACACAATCCTTAAATACCAATAATAGAGCTTCTACCAAAACCAAGGAAAAGTTCCATCGAATTCAATTTCAGCATTGTTAAGGCGGGATTCAGTTACCTGTTGCTCTCCAGTGGGAAATCTACCACTTGCTTAACAAAAATACTTGCTGAAAATGAAACATCACATAGAATACCAATGTATTGCAAGGATGTATCAGTTCATTAGCCTCAGGTAATGTCAAACCATGCAAATTTTTTGAGATTTATATCATGAGATTTATGTAATCGATGTTACTCCCTCGGAACAACTTCTAATCTATACATATATTGTTCTATATAAAAATCAGTTTAGTTCCATCATGTAGTAACCATTTATAGGGCCCAAGTTTCCACACGATAAAAAATGGATGCCCCTCCAAGCTGGGTGCCTGTTTTTCGCGCCTAAAACGGCGCCGGAAAAAAAAACTCGCAATTCTGGAGCGTTCTGCAGCTCCTTGTCTGTTTGGCGCGGCACCAGGGGGGCGGAGCCTACACTCGCGCCGATTTTGTAAGTGGGAGGGGGCGGGTACTATTTAAATTAGTTTTTTTCCTGCCGGCAACGCTGCGCGTGCGCGTTGGAGCGTTCGTGCACGCGCAGTGTGAAGGAAACATTGGCACTCGGCCATTTTTGTAGTTCTTTGTAGCTGTTTAATTTTTGAACATTTTTTAATAAAAGCACATTGCCATCAGCACATCAGCACTTGCAGCCTTCTCACTGTCTCCTTCCCCCCCCCCGCGGGAAGAACGGGCGCCTCCTCCCCCCCCCCCCCCCGCGGGAAGAACGGGCGCCTCCTCCCCCCCCGCGGGAAAGAACGGGCGCCTCCTCTCCTCTCCCCCCCCCCCCCGCGGGAAGAACGGGCGCCTCCTCCCACCCCCCCGCGGGAAGAATGGGCGCCTCCCCTCCCCGCGGGAAGGACAGGCGGCTCCTCCCCCCCCCCCCGCAGGAAGAACGGGCGCCTCCTCTTCCCCCCCCCCCCCCCCCCGCGGGAAGAACGGGCGCCTCCTCTACCCCACCGCGGGAAGAATGGGCGCCTCCCCTCCCCGCGGGAAGGACAGGCGCCTCCTCTACCCCACCGCGGGAAGAAAGGGCGCCTCCTCCTCCCCCCCCCCCCCCCCGGAAGAACGGGCGCCTCCTCCCCCCATCCCCGCGGGAAGAACGGGCGCCTCCTCCTTCCCCCCCCCCCCCCGTGGGAAACAACGGGCGCCTCCCCCCTCCCCCCCCCCCCGCGGGAAGAACGGGCGCCTCAGGCTGACTGCAGAATTCTCCGTGCCTGAAGCACTTTCACACAGGTAGGAAGATGGTTTATTTAATCTTTTCTTTGCTTATAAATGTTTATTCAGGTTGGATTTATTTGTATAATATTTGTAGAAGTATAAATAAGGATTTATTGTAGAATTTAATTACTTCTCTTTCCCCCCCCCCCCCCCCCCCCACCTCGTTCTGGACGCCTAATTTGTAACCTGCGCCTGATTTTTTTTAATGTGTAGAACAGGTTTTTTCAGTTCTACAAAAATCTTCACTTGCTCCATTCTAACTTAGTTTGGAGTACGTTTTCACTGTGGAAACTTTGAAATCAGGCGTCAGTGGCCGGACACGCCCCCTTTTGAAGAAAAAATTCTGTTCCAAAGTAGAACTGTTCTACCTGACTAGAACTGCAGAAAAAAAAATGTGGAGAATTGCGATTTCTAAGATAGTCCGTTCTCCACCAGTTGCTCCTAAAAATCAGGCGCAAATCATGTGGAAACTTGGGCCCATAGAGTTTAATTAAAGACCAGTGAAGTATTTTTGAAAACTAGCTATGCTTAAATGTTTTCATAAACATTGTTATAGTGAAGATAGACTATCACCATGTGCAATATTCCAATTATACTCATGGTTACTCACACATTAATTTCAATCTTCAAATTTTTTTGCTAAAATCCCTGTAATGCTTGTTTTTAAAATATGAAGTACAAGTAAAACATGACTTAAGTGGGAAGAAGAAAAAAGGTTATTGGATTTCATTGACTTTCAGCAGGAGGCCATTGTTTGACTATACCCAGCAGGACATCATCCCCATTTGAAACATTCCTACCTTATGAATAGGGAATGGAGAAATCATTTGGTACGGGACTAATCTGGAGCCAATTACTCTTCAGAACTAAAAGTTTATTTATGGAGAGGGACAACTTTTAATTACTTTTGGCAGTCTAAATGTAATATTTGACTCAATCTTTTGGATAGACCATTATTGTGCACGCACAATGGATTCCAGGAGATTAGTTTTTCTTGAGTGCAAGACAGATGTACAACAAAGCAAGCAAAATCTACCTTCATGAAGTCAGATTTGGAAAAGAATATTTGTACATATCTGTGCTTACATATGACCTGGAAATGGCAGGGCCGGGGGGAGGGGTGGGGTGGTGGCGGCGGGCAGATAAGAAATAAATAAAGCGTCATCCCAGTTTCTTTCCAGGAGATGAATTTTACGACTTTTCTAGCGTTTTATAGATTTAGCAAAACTCAACTACTCAGCCTCAAAGAAAATATTAGATTCTGCGGTTTGTAAGGTAACACAAATTAGAACTCTATATTGGTGGAGGGTTACTAATAAAACAATTTATTTGCCCTGCATGCTGATACAATAGTTGACCATTTATTTTGGCGGGGGGGGGGCAGGGAGGAGAGAAGAGGGTAGGAAGTAAAGACTTGTGGTATATTAAATATGAATTGTAACAAACAATTTAAAGAATTTTCCCATGTTTTAAATGCAGAAATGCTTCCTAGATTGAGAGTTCTAAGTCATAGACAAAATTTTGCTGTGCTTTATAATTAGGAAAGAGATCTAAAAAAATTAAATAAATCAGAATTAGTCATATGACATAATTATTGCCGTGTTAATGAGCTACATGTACAAAGATACTGTAGCTTTCTGATTGAGTGATTACTTCTGTTGTGGTGAATTAAAAAAATCTTTTTACATACTTCAAAAAATAATTGTGGAATCCATTTTTCAAATGGTTACTCAAGGACAAGGCCTTAGTTAGAAATGTACAGCTCTATCAACGAGTTTCCCTTTAATATAAATGGTCACATGTAAAAATTCCATCCCTGCCCACTAGTGAAAACTCTGCTTGAACACAAACATTTTATGCCGTACATTTCCTCAAGAAACAATTCTTTCTGAAAGGTTTGGCACTGCCAAGCTTTGATATGCAAGTGAGGTTAATCATTTCTGAAGTTGGGCCAATCCCTTCTCTGCTGCATGCTGATAAGGACTTTGAAAATAGTTGCTGTATTACAACAGTAGTTACCAGGAAATCCTGGTTAATTGCAAGCTCAAAATAAATTTCCAAAATAATTCAAATTTAAGTCTGTTTTTAAGGGGAAGAAAACCTATTTACTACAAAAGTTTGAAAGCTGTCCCGACAAAAACAACGCCCTCTTCAATTTTCTTTCTTGAATTCCCCTCAAGGCTGTTGATATGATAAAACAAATAAACCACCAATATACAAACTTAACTAAAATATAAACATGACTATTTATTTGGAAGAAGCAAGTCAACTTCCCAAATTTTTTTAATGAGTTTCTCATTTAAATATAAATCTAGTCATCTTTCTGGAATCATGTCTGGCTCAGGTTAGACTACTTGATTTTTTCTAAGTGAACGGACTTGCTGGATCATGACAGACCACAGTGGATGCCAGCATGCAGCACTTGGCTCTATACAGTGAGTGATCCATTAACCTTCCTTTACATAGTCACTAGGGATTCTGACAGCCCTTTGATTTCCTGGAGGAACAAGACTGTATCATGAGCCATAATGTGGTAGGTCCAGAACATCTGAAACAAATCTTCTACCAACAAGTGGAAGATATGACCCAGTTCCAGTTATGTTGGTGCATTGGAGTGAGGCTGGCAAAGTATATTCAGCTCTCACTCCTTAAGCCTGTTTAGATATTATGCACATAGCCTCCATATGTCCTTATCTAAAATCACATGCAATGTCAGATGGACAAGCCTAATGGAGGGAGGACCTACTCACCAGGTACACAGATAGTGCAACTCAGCAAAATAAAAGGATACTCCAATGACAGCAGATACCTACTTCATTAAATTACTGCCTTTTATTTGTTCCGAGTTAGCTCGTTGTTTGATGAGAATGATTTGGTTTTGAAATTAGCTACTTACTGTCGTTGCAGGCTTTGTTTGGAGACGAATAAAGCACTGGGTATGGAGATTACGCTACAGCTAATTTAAAAAACAACAGAGGCAAGAGAATTGGGATGCTCTCCATCAGTTGTGGCACCATAAGCATGTACTTTCTGAATGTATTTACCATGTCACTCTTCCTTTGAAATTTGGTGGGGTAATGGGGTTAAGGCTTAATACCTCACAGATAAATTAACATGTCTTGGATTTGAAAAGAATAAGTACATAATAATTATTTTGTTTCTTTCAAACAGACTAATTTTGTGTTGGATATCAGAAAGATGCTCGTCTCCCCCTCAGTAATTCATTGTTGTGCCCTCACAGTGGATATAAAGGATCCCATGGCACTCTTCGAAGAACCGAAGAGTTCTCCTGATGATCTGGTCAACAGTTATCCCTCATCCAACATCTAAAACAGATCATGTAGTCATTTATTTCATTGCTGTTTCAGGGAGCTTGATGTGTGCAAATTGGCAACTGTGTTTCTTAAATTACAACAGTGACTACTTAGCTGTAAAATATTTGGGCATCATGAGATCCTGAATGGCGCTTTATAAATGCAAATCTTTATTGTTCAAGTTGTGGTGCATTGTCTTCTTTTAAGTGTTGAGCATGTATAAATATTAAATGATCAAAACATATTAAGATCTAAGCCTTTTTTTTTTTAATTGCAAGTGGAATGCTTTAAATGTTGACTTGAAAATATTCATAGACTATTCTTTGTAGGCTAGAAGGGGTGGGAGTCAGCTTCAGCATGCTGTTATAGGCAAAATCCAACAAATTATAATTCTAAGAGATTCAGCAGCATAGTTTTGTTTGATTGTGCGTATGATCCATGTAGATTTGGTAAATGATAATGTCTGGGTTTTTTTAAACCAAACAGTAATTCATCTTTTGCATTTTAAGCTTCTGAATCCTAACATTTTTATATTATTTAAGGGGACAGAAATTGACCACTTTTTCTTCTAACTGGAAAAATTATTCTGTGGTTGTAACATAATTGGGTGTGAACTCATATTGTACAATGTTGGCATGCAAATATATACAGCATGATTTCACCTCATTTGTGCCTTATAAGACAACAGCTTTTTCTCTGAACGCAGCACTAATTAAATAAATGTTTCTGTATTTTGTCAAGATAGTGTAGCCAGGATTATAACTTGATGCAGGATGGAAAAGAGATTATATATCTACCATCTGTGAAGGTCTTTGTGCATCAACATATAAATTATATGCATCAGTTCAAAGCCACAAAGAGCATGTGCAATTTTTAAGGATTATTATTTCTGGGATTCCTGCCAGTCTCTCTTTTAAAAAAAAATCTGATGTATTCTTGTATCTCCAATCTGCAAGGTGTCGTCATGCAAATCACAACTCTCCTTCATGATGACGAAAGCATAATTTATTCCATTATCATGTCAACCCATTATTCCAGCCTCAAGTTTTAACTTCAGTCTTAGACAGAGCCTCAGGCTAGTGTGGTTGTTTGATTTTTCTAAATTGTTTTAGTGGTTTTGTTTAGACTGAAGAAGGGGTGGGAGCTAAAGCCAAGCTATGTGAAGTGAAATGAAATGACTCACTGGCATCATAGCAGCCAGGATGCAATGCCCAAGTGGAAAGTTCAAACTTCTCAGCATTGTGTGAGCCAGAGAGATAAACTTATAAGATGTTGATGAATGTTACGAAGGGGATATATTCATCTTGCCATGGAAAGGTAAGTGCCTTGTAACTAACTTCTAGTCTACTTCAGTGCACCTTTCTATTTTATTCCAAGAAGCAGTAACTAGTTCACAGAATATTTTAAATGTAAGAAAATCTTGTAGCATTGAAGAAAGTAATGAACAATGATGTGCAAGTAAGGTGATAAGGGGCCGGATTTTCAGCAAAACGGTTGCGATACGTGAAACTTACCGTTTGCGCTGTGCTACCGTTTTTAACGCCAAACTTTTGGATTTTATGTCTGTGCCAGGGGCGCATCAGTAAGGGGGCATTGCACCAGTATTCACGGTGCTAAAACGTGGTTTGCGCCAAATTTAGTCCAGGGCCGGGAGCACTGCAAGAGAGGTCTTGGGAGGGGGTAAAAAAAATTGCCAAAAAAACATTCCAAAAACATTTACAAGACCCTTAACCATCTAATGGCTGAAAAAAAATTAATGAAAACTTTAACTTGCCTTATTTGCAGGTTTTCGCACTTACTGCTGCTGGCAGGGCTGCACCGACAGGTTTGACCAGTCGCTATTCTGGGCATGGCGTAGGGGTCGGGAGAGTGCGAAACTCTGATGCAAACGCAATCAGAGTCGTTGCACATCAGCGCACCTCACCCCAGCGGTACTTGGCAGCGCCGCCGCAAACAGGTACCCGAGGATCCCGCCCGGCTTTGCGACCGGGTTTTTTCGCTGCAGAGGGGCAAATCGCGGCGAAATCCCGTTCGCAAACTTCTCGAAAATCTGGCCCAAGGTTCAATGACTTTAGCCCAAGGAAATACCATTCTATCATAAATGCTGCAGTATAAAGTTACTTCATAGTTAATGATAACATATCCGGCATCATTTCTCTACATTTTCTTGGGAACTCCCCAAGTCCAAAAATTGACCTGCTTTCAACCTCCATTATACTGAGAGATATGCACGTATATGCCTCAATGATTCTCCTTTATATTTTATCTTCCTCCCTGCAGAGGTCTATTTAGCTCTTATCCATAGTGGCAAGGATGAAATTAAAAGCTTGCCATATGGGGATCATGGGAGGTACAATGCACTGGGACTCCAACATGCTAATAGTTATTACCGTATTTTCTGGTTTATCATCCCTATAGTTTTTTTTTTAAAAAGAAGCTAAATAGCTGCTGAGACACTTTCATATCATCAAGGAATGTGACAAATAAACCTAATAGAATCCATTCTCATCTATCCCTTTGGAAACAAAGTCAGGTACCATATATCTGTGTATATTAAGAGGACTTGTAAAAATTAATATGAATGATTACATTACTATTTTCTGTACTATTGATAGTATAACTAACAATGATTTGCAATTGTATTTAAAAAATGATTAGCAACTCATCGCTGGCCTCCATAATCAGCACCGTCTCAATGGCGGAGGATATTACATGCAGATCAACTAGCTCAGAACATCTTTGCGAGCCTCATGACCATGCCGAGTTGCTCAGCCCAGCAGTGACCAGAAAGCATGCCTGCCCCTCGATGGCAAGGCCCCTGGTGCAACCAACAACTCTTCAGCATTCTGAATTCTGCCAAACATTTTTTCATAAAATCAGTGCCATATGTTGATTGTGGTTTTTAGTGCCATTGTTTAACTTCTTTTGAACATGAATTCAAATCACTTTTGATATTGTGAAACTCTGAATACTGAAGACAGATTTATGAAGAATCAAATAAAATTCTCGCAACCATATAATTCTATTAAGGTCAGTAAAAACTAATCTAGGCTTTAACAAATCTAGTGCAGTGGGTTTTAAGAGTTCAGCTGATGCTATAAATGCTATCGAGTGGTCTGCAGGAAGAGAGAGGAATGTGATTTGAGAGAGCCATGGTTGCCGATGCAACCAGAATCAGAATGGAGATTCAGATGTGACTATGGTTTCCAATCACGTGGAAGAAACAAAGCTCAAGCACAGTACTAGAAATAAATAAAAACTAAATACAAAGATACTTCAAACAAATGCTGTTTTGCTTGATGATGAAATTGCTCCAAGATTTACAAGAGTAATCTAAGTGCATTAAGTTGTCAGCATAGTTCTGATAAGAGATTTGCCAGGATAATGTTTAGCATCAGCTAGAGATGCGGTATGCTTGGAATTACTTGGAGAAACAGTAATTGCTGGCTGTTGCTCCATAGGCATGCTTTGTACCAGCATCTTTGTTAAATTTGTCTACTGTATTAAGTGTTTTAAAAATCAATTTATGCTTGTAAATTTACTTTAAATAGGTAGCACATTCTTTCCTTGCTTGATCATTAGAACATAAGAACATAAGAAATAGCAGCAGGAGTAGGCCATTTGGCCCCTCGAGTCTGCTCCGCCATTCAATAAGATCATGGCTGATCTGATCCTGGCCTCAACTCCACTTCCCCGCCCACTCCTCAAACCCTTGACTCCCTTATCGTTCAAAAAATCTGTCTATCTCCACCTTAAATATATTCAATGACACAGCCTCCACAGCTCTCCAGGGTAGAGAATTCCAAAGATGCATGACCCTCAGAGAAGAAATTCCTCCTCATTTCCGTTTTAAATGGGCGACCCCTTATTCTGAAACTATGCACCCTAGTTCTAGATTCCCCCACAAGGGGCAAACATCCTCTCTGCATCTACCCTGTCAAGCATCCTCAGAATCTTATAAGTTTCGATAAGATCACCTCTCAGTCTTCTAGACTCCAATGAGTATAGGCCCAACCTGATCAATCTTTCTTCATATAACAACCCCTTCATCTCAGGAATCAACCTCATGAACCTTCTCTGAACTGCCTCTGATGCAAGTATATCCTTCCTTAAATAAGGAGACCAAAACTGTATGCAGTACTCCAGGTTTGATCTTACCAATGCCCTACACAGTTGTAGCAGGACTTCCCTACTTTTATACTCCATCCCCCTTGCAATAAAGGCCAACATTCCATTTGCCTTCATAATTACTTGCTGTACCTGCATGCTAACTTTTTGTGTTTCACGTACAAGGACTCCCAGATCCCTCTGTACCGCAGCATTTTGTAATCTCTCCCCATTTAAATAATAATTTGATTTTTTAATTTTCCTACCAAAATGGATAAGCTCACATTTTCCCACATTATACTTCATCTACCAAATTATTGCCCACTAACTTAGCCTATCTATAGCCCTTTGTAGATTCTTTGTTCTCCTCACAACTTGCTTTCCCACCTATCTTTATATCATCAGCAAATTTGGCACATTACACTCAGTCCCTTTATCCAAATCATTAATATAAATTGTAAATAGTGGAGGCCCCAGTACTGATCTCTGTGGCACCCCATTAGCTACAGTTTGCCAACCTGAAAATGACCCATTTATCCTGACTCTCTGTTTTCTGTTAGTTAGCCAATCCTCTATCCATGCTAATATATTACCCCCAACCCCGTGAGCTCTTATCTTGTGCAGTAACCTTTTATGTTGCACCTTATTGAATGCTTTCTGGAAATCCAAATATAACATGTCTACTGGTTCCCCTTTATCCACCCTGCTGGTTACATTCTCAAAGAACTCCAGCACATTTGTTAAACATGATTTCCCTTTCAAAAAATCATGCCGACTCTGCTTGACTGCATTATGACTTTCTAAATGTCCTGCTACTATTTCCTTAATGATGGACTCTGGCATTTTCCCAATGATAGATGTTAGGCTAACTGGTCTATAGTTTCCTGCTTTCTGTCAACCTCCTTTCTTAAATAGGGGCGTTACATTTGCGGTTTTTCAATATGCTGGTACATCTCCAGAATCCAGGGATCTTTGGTAGATTACAACCAATGCATATTACTATCTCTGCAGCCGCCTCTTTTAAGATCTTAGGATCAGGCCATTAGGTCCAGGAAACTTGTCCATCTTTAGTCCCATTAGTTTGCTTAGTTCTTTTTCTCGAGTGATAGTTTTAAGTTTTAAGTGGGGGGTAACATATTAGAAGGGAACATAATGGTGTTCTTGATGCTGTCATTTGATTATATTCAAACAGAAATAGTTTTGTAATACAAGCTGGCTCTCTTGGTGGCAAATCTGTCCCATTTATACACTGAGACGAATTCAGCAATAATGAAATAACCACAAATTAATTTGTGTGTCTCTCATTCTACTCTCATCTTTTTTGAGGGATCAACCCATTCATGGCAAGAATAAAAACAATCAGCAAGATGCCAGTTGACACAGGCAGCAGCCATTTAACTTTGCCTACAATTTCAATTTGATCCTGGAGAGAATTAACAAAGTCCCTTGCTGACAAGGGTTTTGGTGCCTCCAATAGCACTGCCATCAGGTTGTTTAAGCAAGGAAGGTGCCCTTGAAAGCACCAGCAAGATAGACAAAGCATTAAGCAAATGGAACAGTGCTGGATTAAAATTGTCATGACACTTCCAATACAAATATCACTCCAATTAGATTTAAAAATTTGTTCTGCTATTAGTTTACTACTTACTGCACTATTCCACTCCATCAAAGAATCACATCTTTAATTTAAAAAGGGACATTAAAGCTTGCAAAATATAAAAGGGCCGAAGAGGAAACTTCTATTTACACAAAGGTATCTTTAAATTTGCATCTTTCCACACACTGCATCTTGCATGAAGATAGATTACACAAAGAAAGATTTACATTTTACTGTTATAGGCAATAAATAAGACTTCCCCTCCCTTACTTTCAACAGCAATGGTTGTCTTTTTCTCCCTTACTTTTAACAAGGATCCAAGAATTTGTTGAGATGCAATGGTCATAAATTTAATTCGTACTTACTACTTGAAGACATCCTGCTGGAATCAGATCTGTAAAGGAATAACGATGATGCAAAATTAAGTATCATGTAAAACCATAAAGAAAAGAACACTACATAAAACATACCATCAGCGGGGAAAAGAAAAGCAATGTTTTAACAAATTTAGCATCCTGGGTTTCAACGTTTTTGCCACATGCATAGTTGAGGACTGAAAACTTTCAATTCCATTCATTCAGTGGTTTGTGAGAGTCCCAGGAATGTAGTGCAAGATAGTTTGGTTTCAGAATACTAATTTCTGATATGCTTCATTCTCTATTATGCTACCAATCGTATGACATGTTGCAATAAAGTTTAAAAATAAACACTACCTGTATTGTTATTGCAGAATAATAAATGGCCAGTTGACTTGTTTTGGTGATGTTGGAGGGTGAAATATTGGCCAGGAAAAGGGAAGAATTGTCATGCTTTTCTTCAAATAGTGCAATGGGGTCTTTTATGTCCACCTGAGTAAGCGGAGCAAGCTGTTCAACGTCTCATCCGAAAGACAGCACTTATGACAATGCAGCACTCCCCCAGTACTGCACTGAAGTACACTGATCAAGTCTCCGGAATGGGGTTTGAAAAACCTTCTGAATCAGAGGCAAGACATATCCAAGGCTGATATTTCACTCGGATTTGCACTCAATATATTATAATAAGTATTAAATGTTTATAATATTAGAAAGAGTCAATGATGATTTAAAATATCTATTTGCATTGTCCTTTCAAATGGAAAGGCACAGTGGGACTTCAAACAAGAAGAGATAACCTGCTCGCACAATGCACCAAAAATTATTTTAGAGTAGATCCTGCAATAACCTCAGTATTCATTGAAAAATCTTTTGCATGTTCTGGTAAAACTCCATACCCTTAGCTCCATCTCATTGCCCTATAATTTTTCTACCTTGCAACGCTTTGCTGATGAAGTTTCTGAAAGGCAGAGTTTTCGGTCCCCGCCATAAACTGCGTTCCCTAGCCACCGACTCCATCCCTCTCCCTTGCATCTGTCTAAGGCTGAACCAGACTGATCGCAACCTAGATGTCATATTTGACCCTGAAATGAGACTCCGGCCACATATCCGCGGCATAACTAAAACTGCCTATTTCCACCTCCGTAACATTGCCCATCTCCGCCTCAGCTCATCTGCTGCTGAAACCCTCATCCATGCCTTTGTTACCCCTAGACTTGACTACTCCAATGCACTCCTGGCTACGTAAACTTGAGGTCATCCAAAACTCGGCAGCCTGTGTCCTAACTTGCACCAAATCCTGTTTATCCATTACCCCTGTGCTCGCTGGCCTACATTGGCTCCCGGTTAAGCAACGCCTCGATTTCAAAATTCTCATCCTTGTTTACAAATCCCTCCATTGCCTCGCCCCTCCCTATTTCTTAATCTCCTTCAGCATCACCACCCCCACCCCTCGCCCCGGGCCGAGATATCTGCGCTCCCAAAATTCTGCCCTCTTGAGCATCCCTGATTATAGCTGCTCAACTATCAGTGGCCATGCCTTCAGCTGTGTGGGACCTAACCTCTGGAACTCCCTCCCCAAGCCTCTCTTTCCTCCTTAAAGACATTCCATAAAACCTACATCTTTAATCAAGCTTTTGGTCATCTGCTATTTTTTTTAAATTGAAAAAAATCACATGTCTTGTAACACTCCTGTGAAGCGTCTTGGGACGTTTTACTACGTTAAAGGCGCTATATAAATACAAGTTGTTGTTGTTGTGTTGGATGGAGGACAGAGAAGGGGAAATGATTCACTATTCCATTCTCATTTTTAAATTCAATGGGCTAGACACAGTTTAAAAAGATAATTTAAATAGAATCCATCCGCTTAAATATAATTTTACCATGTGTGATCAAGTTTTTCTTTCTCATTTAATGAGATAAACCAGCACAAGGTTCTTCCTCAATTTTCTAATCCTCATTAAGTCCTCACTATATCTATTTTTCCAAGGGACAATTAAAATTGATCTAAAGGGGCAAGGAAGATACCAATATTTAAACATCTCATTCAAGGTCTGAGCTAGACTATTTTACTTATTCCTCCACTTCCCCTTCTGAAGATATTGAGTTTCAGTTCTAGAACACAGGAAAACAAAGCTCCCTGTTTTAATTATTAACTTCATTTCTGCAAGTTTCAGATTGACAAATGGCCAATTAATTGCTTGCAATCATTAAAAAAAATGATTTGATTACAAAAGTAATTCCATACACGATCCTCCACATTATATGCGATTCACTAGAAGCACAAAGGGAGGTTAGAAAGGATATTTTTCTTGCAAAGGATTATGATACGCTGAAATGCTTTACTGCAAATGGTGACTGGAGCAGAGTTGGTCAGGGCATTTAAGATGAAATTAGATAAATATTAAAAGGGTACAGGGAAAAGAGCAAGCAAATGGGATTAGAGTTGAAAGCTCCAGTGAGGAACTGCCATTAGCACAGGCTATATAGGCTGAAAGCCACCTCCAGTACCATTTTTAAAGACTATGTATTGAAACGCTCGTCAATTTAAATGGAATCAACTACACAAAATATTTTTGTGAAGATGTTAAAAATATCATTTAAAATGTTTAGCTTTATATTTTCGTCAACAGGGAACTCCAGGATTTGAGTTGAAGAGCTATGTTGAATTTGTCTGAAAGCACCTAGTTCTGTAGGATTAAAAACTGAAGTAGCTTATATCAGCAAACAAACTCAAGTCTTCAAATAGTTTTAAGAGATTAATTGGTTATAGCTCTTGTATGGACCGAATTTTGTGAGAAAAAATATACGTTCATGGTGCTCGATTCTATGCTTGGTAGAAAATGATTTGAAAAGCATCACTAGGGCCAATACAGTTAGGTCCAATAGTCTGTACACATTGCGTCTGAATGGGAAACGTCCAATTCAATACATTCGCTAAAGAACGCTGTTTATTTGATGCTTTATTGGAAATAGCTTCGGCTACAAAAATAAACGTTGCGTTCTTCAATGTTTGAAGTTTACTCTAAAGGGGACACTGAAATGCACCAACTCAATGAAGTGAAATAGAACTGAATGGTCTGGTGTTACCAGGGCAACTGCTGTTTACTCTGTGTTCTGAATTTTGATTTAGATTTCTATTTAAACCGCACAGCTACACATTAATTGCCAAAAAAAGGAAAAGGCATAAGTTTTCTGGTTTCATAATACATCATTGTAAACCAACATTAAATTATATTGTGGACAGTACGAATGCATTGCATCTTCACAATTATTCTGCAGATAACACCATACTAGTGGAGATTCCTTGATTATGTAAGACTCTTATTGTTAATGTTATTACGTTAGAAACCGGATCTGCTCCAACACTGCTAAGGAGAGACGCGCCATATAAATTTCATTTTGGCTCAGACTCTGGCATCTCGTCTTGTTAACAATGAATGGCGTCAAACTGCGGTGATCCAATGCATGCTGAAATACATCATCCACAAAGGAAGAGAAACATACATAACGTCCGGGACAAAAGCACCAAGATTTCCAATTAAGTAGCTTGTTGCAAATCCGATTCTTCACAACGCTAATCGTATTGGAAAATTCTTCCTTCAGCCAGCACTGTACATTTGTGAAGTTCCCTGTAGAAAGGAGCTTTCTGCACATCCTCACCCAAAAAGGGATTTTTCCTTATGTGCATGAACACCCATGTGTTTACTCTGAATTTTCAAAGAGGCATTTATTTTTATCTTCCAAGGAACGAGTTCACTTTACTGTAGCTTAAAGGTCCCATTAAGCGTAGCAAGCCTGATGACAGAGTCAGTTGAACAAGATGCATTGTGAGGGGGTTCCTGCCTTCTTCGTTTCACAAAAATTTGAGTATAAAATAGGCGAACTCAAAGTCGATTGAAGTGACCGATTCGTACAACTATCTTGTTCCTCACATTGCCAGCTGTATCAGGCGTCTTTTTGTTGTTGTTGCTTCCCCTCCCCCTCTATCGTGCCCCGCCTGGAAACAGTGAAACAAGCCGCCCCTTTCCCCCGCTGCCGTTCAAACACAACGGGCCCATGAAGAAGTGCCGAGAATGGCACTCACTCACCCTCCGGTCTCAGCTCCCGAATCTGCGCACTCCTCCGCAGCCCCGCTTCTGTTCCTCATCATGTCTTTGCGCTGCATTTGTGACTGTGGCGGAGGTGGACAGTCACCGTGCCGGAGCTACAAGCTTCGCTTTCATTGTTTCCCCGCAGGTTGATAATAGTAACACCGCCCGCCCATTGACGTCACCTCCCCTGATCGACAGACGGCATTGCCTTTGATCTGCACTTCTAATTAAAGGCATATGTTTTCCGACTGCTTATCAAGCAGCTTGGAAAATAAGGTTTATATTTTAATCGCAAATACTGCGTTAGGGGCGGATGGAAGGAAAGAGTGGAGAGATAGTACAAAAGAATACTTACAGTAACTACGCTGGGAACAAGACAAACTTATCAATGCAGGATGCAATGACCACCATAGTTGGATTGCAGACAGGCAAACATTGATTGCTGAAGTTCTGCATGTTCACAAGGTTATAGCAATCAAAGATCCCTCATTATTAGAAATTTGATACATAGCTATCCAGGTCCATAGTACTGCAGGGTAGTCTATCTGGTTTATGAAAGTCAGTAGTATAGTCCTACTACTGATGGCTAAGATTCTTCCCAGTTATGCAAGTCAATGCCCGAACATCGGGTCACAGCTGGGCAAGCTGGAGAACTTAAAGTGTTCTGGGACAGGAACTCTCCAAGCGTGGATTTCACCCAAGTCTTATTGCCAACTTTTGCCTATGTTCTCAGCTTTGTCCGGTCAAGTATGTATTGTACTCAGCTAGTTATGACAGCAAATGCACAGGCCTCTCAGTTCTGTATAGCTCTAATAAATCTGGTTCATACCTTCTCCAGTGCCTCCATGTCCTTTTCACAATGTAGAGACAGTATTCAAAGTGTGTTCTAACCAAAGTTCTACACAAGTTTAACAGAATGTCTCTGCTCTTCAATTTTACCCCTCTAGAAACAAACCACCCATTGCGTTGTCTGCCTTTCTATGACCTTTTTAACCTGCATCACTAATGATTTGTGAATATGTACCCAAAGATCAACTTCTCTACTCTATTTAGATTTAAAGGAGCCTGTGGTCTCATTCTTTGTACGAAAATATACCACTTCACACTTATCTATATTGAAGTTAATTTGCCAATTACACACCCATTCTGCTAACTTATTAATGTCTTGTATTTCATTGTAGTCCTCCTAGCCCATTGAGAGGGGATGGTGCAGGCAACAGTGTAGAAGACACTGAGGTTGCAAATTTAGGGAGAAGTGAGGGGATTTGAAGATGACGGTGAATTTTCTGCACCATCCTTCTTCTAGTGCTGGATCTCTGCTCTACGCCATAAATCATCATGCCCATGCACTCTATAAACCTGTCTTGTTCCGTCTCTCACTTTCATAGAAACATAGAAAATAGGTGCAAGAGCAGGAGCAGGCCATTCAGCCCTTCTAGCCTGCACCGCCATTCAATGAGTTCATGGCTGAACATGAAACTTCAGTACCCACTTCCTGCTTTCTCGCCATAACCCTTGATCCCCCGAGTAGTAAGGACTTCATCTAACTCCCTTTTGAATATATTTAGTGAATTGGCCTCAACTACTTTCTGTGGTAGAGAATTCCACAGGTTCACCACTCTCTGGGTGAAGAAGTTTCTCCTCATCTCGGTCCTAAATGGCTTACCCCTTATCCTTAGACTGTGACCCCTGGTTCTGGACTTCCCCAACATTGGGAACATTCTTCCTGCATCTAACCTGTCTAAACCCGTCAGAATTTTAAACGTTTCCATGAGGTCCCCTCTCATTCTTCTGAACTCCAGTGAATACAAGCCCAGTTGATCCAGTCTTTCTTGATAGGTCAGTCCCACCATCCCGGGAATCAGTCTGGTGAATCTTCGCTGCACTCCCTCAATAGCAAGAATGTCCTTCCTCAAGTTAGGAGACCAAAACTGTACACAATACTCCAGGTGTGGCCTCACCAAGGCCCTGTACAACTGTAGCAACACCTCCCTGCCCCTGTATTCAAATCCCCTCGCTATGAAGGCCAACATGCCATTTGCTTTCTTAACCGCCTGCTGTACCTGCATGCCAACCTTCAATGACTGATGTACCATGACACCCAGGTCTTGTTGCACCTTCCCTTTTCCTAATCTGTCACCATTCAGATAATAGTCTGTCTCTCTGTTTTTACCACCAAAGTGAATAACCTCACATTTATCCACATTATACTTCATCTGCCATGCATTTGCCCACTCACCTAACCTATCCAAGTCACTCTGCAGCCTAATAGCATCCTCCTCGCAGCTCACACTGCCACCCAACTTAGTGTCATCTGCAAATTTGGAGATACTGCATTTAATCCCTTCGTCTAAATCATTAATGTACAATGTAAACAGCTGGGGCCCCAGCACAGAACCTTGCGGCACCCCACTAGTCACTGCCTGCCATTCTGAAAAGTACCCGTTTACTCCTACTCTTTGCTTCCTGTCTGACAACCAGTTCTCAATCCACGTCAGCAAACTACCCCCAATCCCATGTGCTTTAACTTTGCACATTAATCTCTTGTGTGGGACCTTGTCGAAAGCCTTCTGAAAGTCCAAATATACCACATCAACTGGTTCTCCTTTGTCCACTTTACTGGAAACATCCTCAAAAAATTCCAGAAGATTTGTCAAGCATGATTTCCCTTTCACAAATCCATGCTGTCTTGGACCTATCATGTCACCATTTTCCAGATGCACTGCTATGACATCCTTAATAATTGATTCCATCATTTTACCCACTACTGAGGTCAGGCTGACCGGTCTATAATTTCCTGTTTTCTCTCTCCCTCCTTTTTTAAAAAGTGGGGTTACATTGGCTACCCTCCACTCCATTGGAACTGATCCAGAGTCAATGGAATGTTGGAAAATGTTCAAATTCTTAAATATATTTTTTCAATGCACAATAAGGAGTCAGTGAAGCCTGGTAGATTGAGATGATGCAAGCAGGACGTTGTGCAGTATAGGATGCATATGGACAAGCTGTAGATGAATTGGAGCTTATATAGGTTGGAGTTTGGGAGGCCAGTGAGAAAGGCATTGGAAAAGTCAAATCTAGAGGTGACAAAGGCATGGATTACAGTGCCAATAAGGTGAAGATGGACACAGTCACTGTCTCATTGATCATGCCTTGGTGATGGACTAGATGTGGGATTCTAAATGAGAGAAAAACTTTAAATATGGTACATTAAAATAATGTGTTTTAATGTTCATAGGAAATTAAATTGTACAACACAAGAGGCCTCACACCTGTGCCGAGTCTCAGAGCAATCAACTTCGTGCCATTTCACTATCCACTACAGGAAAATAGAGTTACTGCATTGAAATTTAAACAGTTTCAATACAGTATTAGGGAGTGTTTCAACACCACAATATGTGAGCTCTTAACTTTAATAAATGGCTACTAGTGAGTTAACAGCCAAGTTAATTACATTCACCAGCCCACTTTAGGAACAAAATGTGACACAGAATGCCTTGGAGGCCCAGGGATGTGTTACATTAATAAGTGTGAATTTTCCAGAATGTAGCATCCCATCTTCTGGGGAAATTGCATACCTCACATATACTGCAAAAGACCAGCTTCTCAAGATTGGAATGCCATACCCTACCGAAGGCTCTAACAATGAATACTTCTAGTCTTTGTGCTGTCCATCAAAAGAATCACTGCATTAACTGGACAATAAAATGGAATCGCTCTATTTGCTCTTAAACTAAACTGGCAGCCAGAAAGTGAGTGTTTGCACCAATTTCGGTATAGCTTTCATAAGCTTCAACATTACTACGGTACAGATTCACTCCTATAATTTCCAGGGACTGATAAGATCCTTTCTTGTGGATAAACACATTACTTTGCTTTCCATTCTGATATTACCCAACAGGAATTTGAAATACATGAGCCAGGAAGCCATTTGTTGCATAGATGAACAGTTGAAAATGAAAAGTTTTCTAGGATTAAACTATTGAAGGATATAGTTTAATTTTGTTTGATCTAATTTCACCTGATTAGATTGCTGTACCTCAACTTGGGTTTTTATACTGGACCTTCAATTTTAGATGTCCTCCCACCAATAACATTCAAAAACTCCTCTTTATTCTAAGAACCCACTTTTCTCAAGAAGCATAGCTCCTTCAGGGTGGAAACAGATTAAGTCCATCTTCCATTAATTGGAGTTCCTCCAAAAATCAGTTTGAAGCTAATCTTGGACCTGAATGCCAGTGAGTCCATTAGATCATCTTGTATTATGTAAGCCTATTTTATGTAATGTCTCCCTTCATAATCTAACCCTTGGTGCCTTGGTATCATTCTGGTGAACCTGCACTGCACTCCTTCCAAGGCCTAGAAAATATCCTTTCTAAGGTGCAGTGTCCAAAACTGTTTATACTACTCCAGATGTGGTCCAACCAGGGCTTTGTATAGCTGTAGCAAAACTTCCTCCCCTTTATAACTAGAGGGCTAGAAGGCTAACATTCCATTTTCCTTTTTGATTATTTTTTGTACCCGACTATATTTTAAATGATGTGTACATGGTCGGCTAAATCTCCTTGGAACTCCACTATTCCTAACTTATCATTTAAATAATACTTGGATTATCCTTTTGTTGGTCTAAAATGGATGGCCTCGCACTTCCCTGCATTGAAATCTATCTGCCACAGTTTTACCCACTCACTTAATCTATCAATGTCTCTTTGTAACAAGGGTACAATCTCCAGAAATATAACCATGTTCTCTGGGAAACCATGCAGATCAAACTTGTATGGTTATTTATGGTGGTGCTCATGTAAATGACCAATAGCGGAACAAAAAAAACCAAACGGGACATGGTTAATTCTTTTGAATACAAAAAAATGGATATCAAAAAAACAATTAGTTGCCTTTCAATAACTCACTACTTTACAGAGGTAGACATACAATATCATGCAGATATCAAGGGACATTTATACACTGAAAAAAATGTACAACTGTAAATACCAACATTTTCTTATTGTGATGTACAGCAAAAAAAAATCAAACCAGTATGGGGACACTACCTGCAAATAGACACATTAGCCCCGATTTTAACTGCTGCATATATTATTCCCGGCAGAATGGAGATGACTGATTAATTCCCCCGCCAAACAGGCTTGGAGACCGCATTGCTGTGACTAGGATTGATCTTATACACATATGCAACTATCCTCCACTGACTGCCTTTTTCTGGAGAAGTAATCAATTTGTACTATATAACTAAACTCCACTCACTGCATTTTGCTGCAGAAATCACTCGCTAGTCACGAGTTCGGTTTGCTGCAGTTTGTGTCTGCATATTCCTGCATGCACCACTATTCCTGGAGACTTGTACTGCGCGGTTTAAACACTTTTGCACTGAATGAATAGACTTTGTTGTAAAATACACCGTTCGCCGAGTAATGTTATAAGTCCCACCCCTACCTCATTATTGACACAACTCTGTCAGCCAGTCACTGGATTTTAACTAGGGCCATAAGTGCAGAGGTTGAAGTGGGCGACAAACTGGTTCCTTGCAACAGGAGACCTGGGAGACTAACTCTCAGGTCTTAATTAAATATTCAAAAGTTGACTCCGACCTGAACGCAGCAGTAATTACGAGAAGTGACAAGATTGCACTCCTGTTCCTTCTGGCTCACAAGAAAACCTTTAAAAAAAATCAAAAATTTGTACTTAGCTGGACCTCTTCCGGACAGGATTTTGAATGCCACCAGGTTTCACAGGCGGGGCAAGCACCGAGCTTCACCGATGCAATTGCCAGTCAAAATCGTGCTGGGTACTAAATTACATAATCAGACCCCGCAGTTAAATATTAATGAGGTCCCTGCTTGCCCCATCGCTGTCAGAAAGCAGACAATTAAATAGTGACAGATGCGAGCATGTCAGGAATGCAGTGTTAAATGGCCAACTGTCAGGGTTAGTTTGGATCCATTATTACAGATACCCTCAAAATACTGTGGTTTTTTCAGACCCAAACTGCAACATCCAAAAGTTAATGTTAGTGTTAATCATTACAGAAAACATTTATATGAACATATACAGCAAATGAAGCAATAAAAGTCAACAAATACAGAAAAAATATATAATGTAGAATCATGACTCATTTGGTAGTACCCTCGCCTCTGAGTCAGAAGGTTGGTTGTAGGTTCAAGTTCCGCTCCAGTGACTTGAGCTGAAAAATCTAGACTGACACTCCAGTGCAGTACTGAGGGAATGATGCGCTATTGGAGATGCTGTCTATCGGATGACTCTCTCAGGTGGACGTAAACAATCCAATGGCACTATTTTGAAAAGCAGGGGAGTTATCCCCGGTATCCTGGCCGATATTTATCCTTCAACCATCACTAAAACAAATGATCAGGTCATTAATACAGGTCATTGCTGTTTGTGGGAGCTTGCTACATGCAAATTGGCTGAGTTTCCTACATTACAACAGTTACTACACTTCAAAAAGTACTTAATTGGCTGTAAAGCGCTTTGGGACGTCTGGTGGCCATAAAAGGCACTATATAAATGCAAGTCTTTCTTTTTCAGTTTGGGATATGGCTGGTACTCGAGACAACAATCTGATGATCCTTTAAACTTCTGGGATACTCTTCAGGACCTGTGATTATCTGGGACCCAGAATACATATACTCATGTATTTTTATCTGAATGGGGAGGGTGGAAAATACCTGTGTGCTGTAAACTACAGCAGAAAACCAGCAATTTTGAGATATATCATCACAGGCAGTCCCTTGAAATCGAGGAAGGCTTGCTTCCACTCAAAGGGAGTTCTCAGGTGGCTGTACAGTCAAATACGGGAATTACAGTCTCTGTAACAGGTGAGGCAGACAGTGGTTGAAGGTAAGGGTGGGTGAGGAGTCTGGTTTGCCACACGCTCCTTCTGCTGTCTGTGCTTGATTTCCACATGCTCTTTGCGACGAGACTCGAGGTGCTCGACGCCCTCCACTTTGGGCGGTCTTGGGCCAGGGATTCCCAGGTGCTGGTGGGGATGTTGCACTTTATCAAGGAGGCTTTGAGGGTGTCCTTAAAAAGTTTCCTCTGGCCAACCGAGGCTCGCTTAGCGTGTTAGAGCTCAGAATAGAGCACTTGTTTAGGGAGTCTCGTGTCGGGCATGCGGACGATGTGGCCCACCCAACGGAGCTGTTCGAACGTGGTCAGTGCTTTAATTCTGGGGATATTGGACTGTGCGAGAACATGGATGTTCCTCCCAGTGGATTTGCAGGATCTTGTGGAGGCAGCACTGGTGGTACTTCCCCAGCGCTTTGCAATGTCTACTGTATATAGTCCATGTCTCAGCCATATAGGGCGGGTATCACTACTGTCCTGTAGACCATAAGCTTGGTGCCAGATTTGAGGTCCTGGTCTTCAAACACTCTTTTGCTCAGGCGACCGAAGGCTGCACTGGAGGTGGTGTTGGACCTAGTCATCGATATCTGCCCTTGCTGATAGTAGGCACCCGAGGTATGGAAAATGGTCCACTTTGTCCAAGGCAGCGTCGTGGATTATGACGACCGGGGGGCAGTGTTGTGTGGCAGAGTCAGGTTGGTGGAGGACTTTGTCTTACGGCTGTTTAGAGTAAGGCCTAGGTTTCATATGCTTCCGTGAAAGTGCTGACGATGGCTTGGAATTCGGCCTCAGTGTGCTTCTGCTTACTGTAGTTCGATGACAGAGGATGGGACGACCTTGGATCTAGCCTGGAGGCGGCAAAGGTTGAACAGGTTCCCATTGGTTCTATAGTTCAGTTCCACTCCAGCAGGGAGCTTGTTGAGAGTAAGATGAAGCATTGCAGCAAGGAAGATCAAGAAGAGCGTTGGTGCGATGATGAAGCCATGCTTGACCCTGGTCTGGATGTGGATTGGGTCTGTGGTGGATCCGTTGGTCAGGATCATGGCTTACATGTCATCGTGGAGCCGGCGCAGGATGGTAACAAACTTTTGGGGGCAGCCGAAACGGAGGACGCTCTATAGTCCCTTACAGTTGAGTGTCAAAGGCCTTTATGAAGTCAAAGGCGGCTATGTACAAGGGTTGATGCTGTTCCCTGCATTTTTTTTCCCCTCAAGATGGCCCCCGAGGAGGCTGCTCCTAGGGAGCTCCTCTGCTGAACTATATCCCTGGCCATCCGTTGCCATTCTACACCTTTTCTTCTCCAAACTCCTCCCACCACTGCTTAAGTTTCCCCTGGTCCTAACAGTGGGTGCATTTCTTTACTCCTAAAAGCACAAACCCAAGCTGCAAGGGTAGCTATCTGAATCCATTGCCCATCCCCCAATCGCTCTTCATCTTCATCAGTGACCAGCAAGCCTTCGCTCCCCCGCTGGCTATAGACGGCCCAGCTACTCCTCGCAGGTACCATCGGCGTCCGGGGAGCTCCCGACCAACTCACAGGTTTGGATCCCACCGAGTACTCACCGACCTGACCCCGCTGGCACCTCGACTTCCCTTTGGCCGCCAGTCCTACCCGACCAGAGTTGACCCGACCCTGCTGGCACCTTGACTTCCCATCAACCACCGACCCCATTCGACTGCGGAGGCAAAGACAGCTGGAGGAATCGCAGCGGACATGTGGTGCGTGTAATGGTGGTGGCCACCCTCTCTCCTCCTACGACCCACCGAGAAACAAAGATGGAGTGGGATGGAGCTAATGAACGTGAACGGGGCTCGAGTGTTTGCCCTCAGCTGGGGACTAATCCCTAGGAGAGTGAAGCATTGCCTCAAGTCCCTCACCACCACAGATTTCCCAGCGTCTAGACCCATACAGCATAGCCTGTGATTATATATGCTTCATATAAAAGTAGTTTGCACTGCCGTTATACAAATATTCATTGTTTACTTTTTCAATTTTTTTTTAAAAATCTCACTCAATAAACAAATTTCACCCTATATAGATGTCACACACATATTCACAGTTTTCACCTACGATTAACGAAAAAAAGCTTCTACCCATTGGAGGTATATGTACATATATATCTATTACACACACACACACACACACACACATATATAAATATATTCTTGCCAAGCTAACTAGCTTGGCAAGAATTATTTGGATAAAAACTTCTGCAAAATGTGAATAAATTAAAATGCTACATACAAATCTGAACATCTCGATTAGAATTACACACAAATCAAGTTCATTTATCCAGATTCAACTGCACATTCTACTTAAGACTACTGGTAGATGAAAATGTTATTGGTTTTGTCTTAACTCACAAAGCAAAACATAAAAGTACTGTAACAATTTTTACAGCACATTAGTATGCACCAGTTTTGAAATACTAAAACAAACAGTGCTTCGTGTAATCAGCATAGAACATTTTAATTTGTGCAGCAGATTGGTAATGCTTTGCTTATCAGCATTATTTTTTTAATGAATCCATACATTCAGCTATTTTATAGTACTTACCCTGGGCCAACCAATTTGGGAATATTCAGTACAAAATGTCTTAATTTGCTGAAATAACTTTATAAAAAAGTTTACAACTAAGGGCGATAATGATCGCACATTTGGATTTTCAGGGCTCAGGTTTAGTGCAGTCTTTAAGATCCCTTGTGTATCTTAGCACAACTTAAGCTGGACCATTATCACCCTACTGGTATCACTAGTTATTTGATAACTAAATTCAGGGAAATAAGTGATAGTACACTATTGTCCAGGATGGCTGAAGATGGAAAAAATGATCAGATTTGCATTTGATAGAACCATACTAGCTTACATCACTAGTCGAGGAACCCAGAGGTTTGAACTAATAATCTAGAGACCGCAAGTTCAAATCTCACCATGGCAACCTGAAAATTAGAATTCATTTTTTAAAAATCTGGATATAAAAAGCTGGTATGTGAGAAAGTCACCGTGAAGATGTCAGATTTTCGTAAAAATCCGATTAGTTCACTAATGTCCTTTATGGAAGAAAACCTGCCGTTCTTACCCAGTCTGGCCTATATGTGACCAACATGGTTAACTCTTAACTTCCCTCTGAAATGGTGTGGCAAGTCAGTCAGCTGTATCAAAACTACTGCAGTGGTTCAAGAAAACAGGCCAGCATCACTTTCTCAAGGCAGCTAGTGATGGGCAAAAATGCCAGTCTTGGCAGTGATACCTGTATCCCAAGAATGAATAATAAGAATTAGTTAATTGAATTCTAATGAATGAGAATGTGTTTTAGCCATATAATCTCATTTCATAAGCAAACTGCAGGCTCGATGGACCATATGGCCCACTCCTGCTCCTTTTCTTATATGACATGACAGTCTACTATACAAAAGTGGAGCACCCTTCTTCTTGGTCCTTTTGCAGCTTGTATTAAACGTGAGCTAAACAAAGTGTTTGAGAATTTGAAACTCAAATCAACATCCTCCGTGAGTTGCAGCAAAAATGCTCAGGAGTAAAATTAAACATTTTAACAAAATAAATTGTTACGTATACAGTTCTTTTTAGCAAAACTGTGCAGATCCACATGAAAAGTCGATTCTTGAAGTTGTGTGAGCATTCCCTTTCTAAAATATTAAGTAAAAAAATTAGATGTCTCAGAAACCCCCTCCAACCCTATTAGCAGGAAACAATATTAGCACACTTTCATATAAATATATTAAGAGCTATTGCAACAGCCCTTCTAAAATAATAGTCTGCACAAAGATGATTCTTGACTCTTCGAAAATGTAGTGAAGAACAACATCGGAACGTTTCTTGTATTTAAAATGGCTTCCATTCATCCAAATTCATTTCCATTTTACAAATATAGTAATTTTCTAATTGCAGGTTTAATAATCAAATGGACAAGAAAGATTCTGCATAGGAACATTTTCTGTAAAGAAAGGAATTCTGTACCTTTACACCAGAATAACTTAATTAAAATATGAACTGCAGAAAATAGCAGGCTGACACATCTAAATAGGTATAGTTTATATAAACAATTTCTCCAGTCAGAGCTTTTATTTTAAATGGACTTCATTTCCTTTCAGTATTGTCCGAGAAGTTACATCAAAACATCCAACTTCGTACTTTGTGTAGAACCTTTAATGTGTATTCCATTGGTGGCACCGTAACAAAGATCTTGGCTGAACTGGACTGATCGTAATATGCCCTTAAAAAGTAGTACAGCAAACAATCTGACATTTACCTCTAATAACAAACCTCATAACTTAAAAAAAATCAATAACCCAATAAGATTAACCTTTTAAACATAAATTATGGTAGGTATACATATATTAAGTGTCCCCAAAATGTTGCTAAACTTTTTTATTAAAAATTTAATCCCAGAAAGGATCACTTGCATCCATTCTCACTCCACTTATAGTACTGGATAAGGCTTTAAAAGACCAACTTCAACTTAATTGTGGATATACTGAAAAGTCTCAATACAAATAGAGAAACTGCTGGTTATTGAGGTAGCTCCTCCAGATTATTTTCAGCACAGTACCCAGAGGACATTTATTTGGCCATTTTGTTTGCATACATTGAGGGCACATAACATTCATTGAGACAGAGTATCACAAAGAATTGCTGACCAACTAATAATGCAAATGAACTTCCTGGGTACAGTTCTGAAAAACTAGTCTATGAAATGGGTTAGATCATATACAGAAATGGTGGGCATTCCACAATGCTGTGAAGGAAACATATGCTTCAATGCTGTAAAGGAAACAAAACTTATTAGCTTTTAACATCCCTCCTAAATGGTACTGAATTCTACAAAAAGAAAATGACTACATCCACTCCCAGTTAAGAAGGGATGCTTCCAATTTTCTGAGACAGCCTTGATAAAAAACATATCCCAAAATAAACTACAAGCAAGCTTTCAGCTTATCCACAATTGTAACTAAACAGGAGTTAATCTTTAAAGGCTCCTATCATAAAAATGATCTATTCCATGCATGTGCCACATCGTTCTTAATGCTTCATTTCAGATGAATACTAAGATAGGATAATCATCCCAAAAGATATTCCGACTGTATACATCTTGTGTACATTGTGGATTTTCTCTAGTTTACTAATTTTTTTAAAATTTATTTTGAATTCCTCTGTCTACAAGTAATGTGATGAAAACAATGCCCTGTGCAAGCTACCAGTGAGTACAACAGCAAAAAATATTATACATTTTATACACACTAAAATAAAACTTCATTAACTTAAGTAACTGGGTATGGACTGCACTTGCCATCGACACAATGAAGGAACAATTTAATACAATGTTAGCAATGTAATGGGCAGTTTTACAGGGGCCCCACCCAAAGATTTCTACTGAAATAACTCATGCAGTTATTTGTATCCAATGGTAAAATATAGCATGTTCAAAAAAAGCACATTCTTGTCATTTTATAAATGTGCACACTATTTGGGAGTTTGCATTAAAGGCTTCTTCTTAGCAGAATATCGCAAAAGTAGGGCAATACAAGTGAGGCAGCTGCAGTTCATTTAACCAGCTTTATATACCCAATATCCTTACAAGCACAGCGGTGCCAAACATTTTGTAAAATGCCTGTACATCAACATTGAGAATCGGGGAAAAAGAAATTCAAACAATTATTTTATTTTTATTGATGGTATTTCACGTTTTCTAGATTTTATTTCCTTTTTTTTTTACAGTACTGAAAACAAAATGAAAACACATTCACATTTTCCCGAGGAACTGTTAAAGATGATCTCTACATGGGTAAAACAGTGAGCAACCAGAAGTTGGGTCCATTTTTGTTCAAAATTATCACAGGGAATGAGGGCTTGATCTGAATAATCTAGTACACTTACTGCAATTTATTTGGAGAAGGTCTTCTTAATATTTTTAAAACGAACCTCCCAGTTCATGCGATTATACAGTCCAGAACAGATAAACCTGTTGAATGCATCTTATGCTACATAAGTGTATACTTTGCGATCCTCAGGTGTTCGTGCCAAATATTCTCTCTCAATAAGTCCCTCGATTCTTTTTTTAATAACCACTGGGCTTGGTAAGAAGCGAGCCTTTAGCTGCTGGGTCACCTATGGGCAGGGAAAGTGAGAAAAAAAGTTACTGAAGTTTCTTTAAAAACTAGACTACTATAAATAAACTTCAAACCATTGAAAATGTATAGCTTTCTGTAGCTCAAGAGTGGTCCTGGGATTTGGCAGCATTGAGGAAATGGTCCAGGGGTCCTGCAATTTTATAGGACGAGAAGCAATGCAGAGAAAGATTCTAGCCTTCGGTAGAACTGGAGATTAGAATGCAAGGCTCATCTCACTGGAAAAGGGGGGAGGGGAGATGCAGGATTCCTGGCAGCACTCAGTGAATGGGCTGCAATAGCATTGTGGAGGAGGATTCGACAATCTGACATTATTGGGGGAGGCTCCTGCGATCTGGCAACATTAAAGGGACCAACACAAGGAGGACGAAGTGGAAGGGAAGAAAAGAGCCAGGCAAAGAATCTCATGCGACACTTAACCCCAAGTTATAGTGCAGTGGTAAGTAAAGTGGGACTACACTCACATGGCGGAAAAACATGACGGGAAACATGTTACAGAAAATTAAGTTATAGGACATATGTACAAGACTTTTAAGGGCCCGTATTAAAATCTGCATCAGCCATTTGTTAAATCATCCTTTTAATATAGTAATTTAGTTTTCATTAAATGGTCACCAGAATAGTCACCAACTAGCCGATAGCCACGACATACGAGGATTCTTCACTGCAGTCAAGGTCACCTACGGTCCAAACTCCCAAGGCCCCACCCCACTCCTGGCAAAGTACGGGGAAACACTCATCAAGGACAACGAGGCTATCAGGGCCCACTGGAAGGAGCACTTTGAAGATCTCCTCAACCAAGACTCTGCCTTTGACTCGAGTGTTCTCAACTCCATCCCGCAGCATGCAACCTGCCACCACCTCAGGTGAAACCCCAAACCTGCACGAGGTAGGCAAAGCCATAAAACAACTCAAGAACAACAAGGCTATGGGTGCAGATGGAATTCCTGCTTAGGCGCTAAAATATGGCGGAGAGGCGCTGTTGGTGCGGATAAATGACCTCATCTCTCTCATTTGGAGGGAGGAGAGCATGCCGGGAGATCTCAGAGATGCAGTGATCGTGTCCATTTTTAAAAAGGGGAACAAATCCAACTGTGGCAACTACAGGGGAATCTCCCTGCTATCAACCACTGGGAAGGTTGTCGCTAGAGACCTCCTCAACTGTCTTCTCCCTGTAGCTGAGGAGCTCCTCCCGGAGTCATAGTGCGGATTTCGTCCCCTACGGGGAACAACGGAAATGATCTTTGCAGCACGACAACTGCAGGAAAAATGCAGGGAGCAGCGCCAGCCCTTATACATGGCCTTTTTCAATCTTACACTGCAGTCAAGGTCACCTACAGTCCAAACTCCCAAGGCCCCACGCCATTCCTGGCAAAGAACGGAGAAACACTCATCAAGGACACCTTTGACACTGTCAACCGTGAGGGCTTATGGAGCGTCCTCTTCCATTTTGGGTACCCCAAAAGGTTGTCAACATCCTTCGCCTGCTCCACGACGATATGCAGGCCGTGATCCTTACCAATGGATCTGTTACAGACCCATTCCGTGTCCGAACCGGGATGAAACAGGGCTGAGTCATCACTCCAACCCTTTTATCAATCTTCCTCACTGCCATGCTCCACCTCACTGTCAACAAGCTCCCCGCTGGAGTGGAACTAAACTACAGAACCAGTGGGAAGCTGTTTAACCTGCGCCGCCTCCAGACCAGGTCCAAGACCACCCAAACCTCCGTCGTTGAACTGCAGTCTGCGCACATTCGGAGGCTGAACTCCAGGATATAGTCAATGTATTCACCGAGGCATATGAAAGTATGGGGCTTACGCTTAACATCCGTAAGACAAAGGTCCTCCACCAGCTTGTCCTCGCCGCACAGCACTGCCCCCCAGTCATCAAGATTCACGGCGTGGCCCTCGACAACGTGGACCACTTCCCATACCTCAGGAGCCTCTCATCAACAAAGGCAGACATTGATGCGGAGATTCAACATTGCCTCCAGTGCGCCAGTGCAGCCTTCGGCCGCCTGAGGAAGAGTTTTCGAAGACCAAGCCCTCAAACCTACCACCAAGCTCATGGTCTCTACAGGGCTGTAGTAGTACCCGCCCTCTTGTATGGATCAGAGGCATGGACGACTTACAGAAGACACATCAAGTCGCTGGAGATATACCAACAACAATTTCTCCGCAAGATCCTGCAAATCCCCTGGGAGGACAGACGCACCAACATCAGTGCCCTCGCCCAGGCTAACATCCCCAGCATTGAAGCACTAATCACACTCGATCAACTTCGTTGGGCAGGCCACTTAGTTCACATGCCAGACACGAGACTCCCTAAGCAACTGCTCTATGCGGAACTCCTTCATGGTAAACAAGCAAAAGATGGGCAGCGAAAATGTTAAAAGGACGCACACAAAGCCTCCCTAGTGACGTGTGACATCAGCTGGGAGACCCTGGCCGAAGACCGCCCTAGGTGGAGAAAGTGCATCCAGGAGGGCGTTGAGCTCTTCGAATCTCAATGCTGCAAGTGTGAAGAGGTCTGGCGTAGGCAGCGGAAGGAGCGTGTGGTAAATCAATACCACCCCCCACTTTCCCCAACGAATATCTGTCCCATCTGTGACAGGGTCTGTAGCTCTCAAGTTGGACTGTTCAGTCACCAAAGAACTCACTTTAGGAGTGGAAGCAAGTCTTCCTCGATTCCGAGGGACTGCCTATGATGACCAGAATAGTGATGGAATTAGTACACAAATAATTAACTTAATCAATCTTGAACTTTGACATTATAAAATATATACAAAATGAATTATATACAAATCAGTTTTAAATATTAGATATTTCACATGTACATTTTCTTAAAAATAAAATTTAAATTGTTCTCACCTCTGCTACCAGAACATTATGCTGCATCTTCTTCCTCGATTTCATGATGCGCACAATGGCAGCTTCAATTTCATGCTTTCTGTCATCATCAACTTTCTGGCGTGTTTCTTTTCGTTCTGGATCGGACTCTCCTTGTTTGGCAGCAACTGTAAATTAAATCCAATAACCAATTTAAATCTTTAAGAACCAAATATCAAACTTACAATTCCTGAACTCTTGACATTTCAATACAAGGTAAATCTAACTTTCCTTTGATGAAACCAGGAGAACTTAGTTAACTTCAAAGTGGCGTTCAAGCAGAGATACAGCATAGAGAACACAGTAAATTAACAGGATGTGTAAAAAAAGTAAAGTGGTGTTGCAGAATTAAATTCTAGTAAACATGGAAAAACTGACGATTGCAGCAAGATGTGGTTCTGCAAATGGCAACCGTTTCAATTCTGCACAATACTCTGCAGTAATTCAACATTGATAGTTTAGCAGTGAAGCATGCAAAGTGCTTGTGATTTTGGCAAAGTAACATTACATAAATTGTAATGGAGTACAATCAAGTAGAAAAATATTAAAAAAACAAATTTTTGATTCACGACGGGAACTTCAAATCAAGCACATTGGGGCATGAAGATACTACACAGATATATTTGCCGCTGTTTTCATTCTTAAGAAGCTCAACCTCCATGTATAAATTTTTTTTTTACTATCATCTCATTTTAGGGGATGGGAAGGAGAGAGAGAGACAACAAGGGACAATCAACAAGGGACGCTTTAGGTTGGCCAGCCCTCCAACCCAGCCACAACTCACCCATTTCCTTGCAGCACCAGAACGGACAGCCAGGCATTTAAAAAGGGACAGAAAAGCCTTGAAGGTGAAAAGGAAAATACTAATCATCAGCCAAGATCAAGGCCTAAAAAGTTGGGTGTTAAATGGAGGCCTCTACTTGGCCCTCCATATGAGCCATTACCATCACTTTCCACCTGGTTGTCTAAGGGCACAGCATTAAGAGGAGTAGCCTCAATGGCAACTACACTTTATATTTGGGAGGCAGGGGAAGAGGCAGGACTGCAGCCGTTGTGAGCAGGAAATTTAACTTGGGATTAGAACTGGTGGCAGGTTATACAGCCAAATTTTGCCCTCTTTTTTGTCACAATGCGATGTAGGATCCTGGAGGAAAATCCAGCCTGCCCTTTCATGAAATTCATATTATTCTACTGCCCTATTAGTCAGATTAGCCTTTCTAGACCCTTTTTGAAATGCATCATTAGTCTTTGATCAGGAAAGGTAAAAGTGGAAAGGTGAAGGACTCCATGTTGTTCAGTGAAAATTAGGATCAAACCCCTGCCTGAGGCAAATTTATGGATAGTATGAAGATTATCAAATGATTGCTGGACAGAACCAGGCTGACTACAGATTCCGGAGAGTGGATATCTTGTAATTAATTTTGAAGTAGCCCAAGTGAGCTCTGATGCCTTCTTTTCGAATGTACAAGTCAGCATTAGATACAGTCTCCTAATGAACCTTTGCTGAAACAATTTCCTTACATTTAGGTCCTTATTTTCCCAGAAAGTCTAAAGGTGTGCTTATTAGCAGAATACCCTTGATAGCTCTGCACTTTCAGAAATTGAACATTGGTCAGAGGAAACATCGACTGAACCAAACTGATCAAGGTTCATTTCAGTGATCCAGTTTAGGTATGGAAAGTATCAACTTAATAAAACAGATACTTGGTGTAAATTTTCCAAAAAGAATGTTTAAGCACTGTGATTAGAACTATTCTGCATCAAATTTCAGTAATAGCATCCAGTGAAGGAAACATGAAAACCTTTTTCTGCTATGCTGAAACAATCATGCTATTAATTATAGCGGGAAATAGCATGTGGTTTGGAACAGAGTGGGATAACTGTAAACAGCAGCCGAATGCCATGAAAACATTACAACAACATACAATGATACAGCGCATTTAACTTGGCAAAACGTCCCAAGGTGCTTACAAGAGCGATAGCAATAAAAATATTTTTGCCACAGAAGGAAATATCTGGACAGGTGACAAAAGCTTGGTCAAAGAGGTAGGTTTTAAAGAGCATCTTAAAGGAGGAGAAAGAGGTTTAGAGAATTCTAGAGTTTAGGGCGAAGGCAGAGTACCCCATGTGAGAAGTCTGTGGGATGACACTAATACTCGATTGATATGTGGAAGAAATCAAATGTTTGTAACTGACTTCTTAAAAAGTTGCCTTGACAGGGAAACCCTTTCTTAAACAGCAACCTCCACAACATTATGCACCTCAGCCCCACTGTCACTGAAATCTTTGTACATGCCTCCGTCATGTACCCTAACCCTAAAAGTAGACTCAACCACCAACACTCTCCCCCATCCTTCACTCTCCATAAATTTCAACCTGTTCAAATCTCGGCCGCACATATCCTGCTCCACACTAAAGGGCTAGACTTTCCCCTTCATTTTCAGCGGTTTTCTCGGCGGTACAGCTACTTTTTGGTGAAAAACCACCTGGCGAAAGTTTCCTCTTTATTTTAATTTTAATTAAATTTTTTAAAAAAGGAATTCCACCGACATTTTGAAAATACCACTGGGGAGCAAACCACCCATGTGCATCTGTGTGCACTGCCGAGAAAACCGCCACGATCCAAGTTTTGACTCAACGGGGACCCATACGCACTGCCGAGGAAACCGCCCACGAAAAGCTGCCGGAAACAGGGTGGTAGGCGAATACCCTGCAAAGAAAGCGAAGTTAAAGGTTTTTTATAATTATTTTAAAAATTCTTTAATGATGATCACGTTAAAAAGGGTCTGAAGAATGTTTTCTAACTTTTTAGTTTTTGCTTAATTAAAAATGTTTTTTTTTTTGCATTTTCCCCCCCCTCCCCAGGCCCAACCGCAGTCCTGGTCTAAATTTTAAGTACTTACCGTCCATTCCAGTAAGAACCGCCCATTTTATCTAGTTTCGCCTTTAACTGCCAAGAATCTTAGTGCAAGATCCATTTTCTTCCCGGGCGGTATTTTTTTTTATATAACCTTTTTTATGGAAATTTTCGCCAGCGTTATTTGTAGAATCTTAGTGGTCTTTCTGGGCGGCAATCGGGCGGTGGGGGGGCTTTAGGGAAAGTCTAGTCCAAAGTCTTGTTTGCCTAACACCCTGTACTTGCTGAATGACACTGGTTTCCAGCTCCCCAAAGCACTGCGTTTAAAATCCTTGCCAATAAATCCTTCTATGGCTTTGTCCACCCGTTGAAAGAATATTCCTTCCCAAAAACTCTATTCCTCTGATTTTGTCCTTGTATCCATTGGTAAAGGAGTTTTCAGTCGCCTTGGTCTTACACTTTTGGATTCCCTTTCCACTTTGATCAAGCTTTTGGTCACTTCTAATCTCTCCATTTCTAGCTCAACACCCATTTTTCTTACGCCGTATATATGTTTCTTATATTAAAGGTGCTGCATAAATGCAAGTTGTTGTTCCTGTTTAGGATTTCCAGCCATGTTTAACACTGTTATGGCATTACTATTAGCTGTTTTTTCACATTACCTCCTAGAGATCCTACTTAAGAGGGGAGAAAGATCAACAAAGGAAAAATACTTGTACAAGAAAGTACTTCTCTTCTTTCCAAAGTTATCCTCTTTTTATAGAGAGCTGTGGCTGCTATTTGTAATATAGTTGTTTTCACCCAGAATCAGGAGGATAAAAACAAAATACAGCAGATGCGGAAAATCTCAAAAATAAGAAAGTTGGAAACATGCAGGTCCAGTCAGTCAGTATACAACATACAAGTTTACCTTTCAGGTGCAGACTCTTCTCCAGAACAGTATTAATATGCCTGTACACCTCATAGTTTTCCAATCAGAAAGAAGAAAATATCTTTTGTTTTCCAATCAGAAAGAAGAAAATATCTTTTGTTTTCAGTCCTTAAATGCAAATTTATCCGTTCTCTCCACAGATGCTGACCAACCTGCTGCGTGTTTCCACCATTTTGTGTTTTTGTTTGATGCTATTTGCAGATATCGACAGCAGTGCTTAGTAGTGAACTTAAAAAAAAACTGTTGATGTTGAAATGATAACCAGTTGCCACACAGTCGGTTTGAACACTTAAGATTTAAAGGAGGATTTACTTTACTGGATCTCCTTACTGAAAACCATTAAGGGTCCAAATTCATGCAAGTCTGGACAATGTTGATAACTTACCCACTATCAATTTTACTAGCCAAACATTTCTGTGTGTACAGTTACCCCTATCTGTGTAGAAAATATTTACCTCTGTCTAATTAAAACATATTTTTCTTTAAACAAACCTGTTTGAATCTTGACTCTGTGCAACTTTGATGTGAACTGATCATTCACTATAAAAACATGACCAGGCTCAATTTCTTTTGACTTGGGTTCTTTGCTAAGGACTCGTTGTGTTGGTTTGCCACATGCTAATGACTGAAGAGCTCTGATCAATTCTCGTTCAGGAATATCTGTCTCCTGCTGAATTTCCTGGAAATAAAATTATAGCGCTTTAAAAAAAGAGAGTATACTTACAATAATACCTCATTTCTAAATGTACTGTTTTGTTAAACATTAGCCAAGTGGTAGCACTTTTAGAAAAGCATCTAAGTATTTAAATTGAACAATTTAAATGTTGACACTTGGTCCACATCTTGTAAAGTTTGTGTTAGTGGAACAAATAGGAGAATCGAAAAAGTTGCGATGAGAAGACAGGCCAGTGCCCTCTAACAAACATCCTAGGATAACTTGCCATCTTTGATATTGTTGTTTGCAACTCATGCATTAACAAAGAGAAGTAATATGCAAACACTCATTTCTTTTATAAACACATTTTTGGATGGCTTGCAAACAGTGTAAGTAACAAAAAAAAAAATATTGCAGATGCTGTAAATCTGAAATAACCAAAAATGCTGGAAAGACTCAGCCGGTCAATCAGTATTGGTGGAGCGGGAAACAGAGTTAACGTTTCAGGTTGATGACCTTTTGTCAGAACTGGCAAAAGTAAGAGATCTAACAGTTTTACAGCCCCTCTAGACCCATTACCACCACCTTTTGCCTTGCACCATTATCCCTTTTGTCATTTAATCACTCCTGCCTTCCACCCCAACACAGATGAAGCCTCTCTTTTGCCTCTTTTACCATCCCCCATCCCACTTTCCCAGTCTCTGTACTTGCTTAAAATCTGTTACATATCTAACTTTTGCCAGTTCTGACGAAAGGTCATTGACCTGGAAGGTTGACTCTGTCTCTCTCCACAGATGTTGCCTGACCTGCTGAATATTTCCAACATTTTTTGTTTTTATTTCATTTTTATTAAGTTGTACTGCTATTAACTTTAGCAAAGAAAGTTCTACAGGTTACGGTTTATATCTTCTACTTGGGAGTCTCAATTATAAGCTCGGTTTGAAGTCCACCAGCCTACACATCCACTCTGGATCCAATTAAGTGATATTGTTTGTTTCACTTATCAGCATTGTAAAGACTTTTCTGTTGCTAAACATTCACAACATAGGATCAGCCTATACTGAAGTACTTTAAATAGCAAAAATAGCAATAACCTATTTCACAGCAACATTTGAACAGTCATTGGCTCTTTACATACTAGTGTCTTACTGTTAAAAGGACATGCATCATCACTTCTGCAGGAATCCAAGTTCTCATCTTATGAAGGCATTTCAGCAAGTATTTATTTTTCCTAATATGAGTCTTTAACATGCATCACATTTGTGTCATATCCTATTCTCACCTCAAATGTGTATTTTTCTCTGTTGTTGAACAGCATTAATATAGTCATCTGGAAAGTAGATACTTGTAATATGTGCTTTCTGGTATTCGAACCAGTTACTTGGGCTCCACCTACTCCAACCTCAGAACCATCTTCCTGTTAAGACAAAAAAAATTATAAATTCTAAAACATTTAACCATGCCAATATAACAGATCAAACTGCACTTAATACAAAAGTAAAATTCTGCGGATGCTGGAAATACTCTAAGTCAAGCAGCATCTGTGGAGCGAGAAACAGAGTTAACGTTTCAGGTCAGCGACCTTTCGTCAGAACTTCTCTCTTCACAGATGCTTCTTTCCCTGCTGAGTATTTCCAGCATTTTCTGTTTTTATATCACACTGATCTTGTTGCATCATTTGTGAAACATTAGCAAATAATATAGTTACTCAAAGTGAAACCATATTAAACACACAATTTTGCCAGCTTAAAAATGGCACGAAACTGGGCTGTACACTTCAACTTATCTGGCATTAAAATCAATGGGCTCCACTTCAATGAATGTATGGTTATAAGTGTAAGTAATGTAAAACTAGGTATTTAAAAAAAAATGTCAACAGACTTGCACAAAAATACTTGTAATGGTTTCAATTCAAGACAGGTGCGATTACCTTTTTTATTTCCTTTTCCTTTAAAACAAAAGCCCGGCACAATGTTGCAGCTGATTTTTTGTAGTCTCCTAAACTGTAGTTAAGTTCATTGAGACCAAACTTCAATTTACTATTGAGAAGGCAATATCGCCCCAACACCCTTTCAAAATGATCAGTGAGCAGCACGTTGCATAATGTACTACCAGTTGAGGGCTGTAAATTTAACAAGTACTCTACTTATTTTTAAACTTTAATTTTAAACAAGTGATAGACAGAAACTGCCTTTTCTATAGTAAACTGAAAATGGTCCTCACTTGCTTTACCTTGGAAACTTCCAAAAGGCCAGATATTGCTTGGCTTTTTAAAAATATAAATACTAGTGAAAAATCAGCAGGGGCAGCAGATGAATGAAGTAGTATTAGTCAGGTGGACCAGATCACCTTGCTTGATGTGCTTACATATTTAACAAAAATATTTAACATTGAATTAATGGGAAAATAATGTACATTTAAACTCTATCTATTTAAGTGGGATTCCCTATACAATTAGTATTTAAAGCTCAATATGCTCACAAAATGAACCAAATGACTCAGCCCAAGGTGCTGAAATAAATATCTTAAGAACCTAAGAAATAGGAGGAGTAGACCATTTAGCCCCTTGAGCCTGCTCCGCCATTCAATAAGATTATGGCTGATCTGGTCTTGGGCTCAGCTCCACTTCCCTGCCCGCTCCCCATAACCCTTCACTCCCTCATCGTTCAAAAATCTCTCTATCTCCACCTTAACTATGTTCAATGACCCAGCCTCCACAGCTCTCTGGTGAAGAGAATTCCACAGATTTACAACTCTTCGAGAAAATAAATTCCTCCTCATCTCAGTTTTAAATGGGCGACCCCTTATTCTGAAACTATGCCCCCTACTTCTAGATTCCCCGAGGAGGAAACATCCTCTCTGCATCTAACTTGTCGAGCCCCTTCTGCATCTTATATGTTTCAATAAGATCACCTCTAATTTTTCTAAACTCCAATGATTAATAGGCCCAACCTACTCAACCTTTCCTCATAAATCACCCCTTCATCTCAGGAATCAACCTAGTGAAACTTCTCTGAACTGCCTCCAATGCAAGAATATCCTTCCTTAAATAAGGAGACCAAAACTGTACACAGTACTCTAGGTGTGGCCTCACCAATACCCCGTACAGTTGCAGTAGGATTTCTCTGCTTTTATACTCCATCCCCATTGCGATAAAGGCCAACATTCCATTTGCTTTCCTGATTATCTACTGTACCTGCATACTAACCTTTTGTGTTTCATGCACAAGGATCCTCAGGTCCCTCTATACTGCAGCCTTTTGTAATTTATCCCCATTTAATTACCGTATATATTCGCGTATCCTACGATCTCGCGTATCATGCGACCCCTAAATTTTCGTCCCCAAAACATGATTTTACCATATATCTCATGTACCATGCGAGTCACTTTTTTGAGATCGAATACAGACCTTAACATGAAACATCGAGTGGATTCTGCTGTGAAAGCTGTTCGCGAATCGAACACCGATATAGCAATCATTCCAGCTGGCTTGACTAGCGTCGTTCAGCCACAGCCTCTACTGTGTTTGCGGGTAAAAGAAGCATGGGCTGAGATAGATGGAGCCTCTAATAATGCAGCAAACTTCAGAGGGAGTTGTGGGTGGCGATCTCTAGACCACAGCAAAGATACAGTACAAGCGACAATAGAGGCTGCAATCCAGCCCAGAAGATACCTGCCGAGATTCAGCGTGGATACGGTCTGCTTAACAGCCTAACAGCCTAATCTTGGCCAGCACTTCACACCCGCAAATTTTGTATCTTGCGTATCATGCGACCCCCCAAATTTAGGTCTTCAAAAGTCGCATGATACGCGAGTATATACGGTAATAATTTGCTTTTTTATTTTTCCTGCCACAGTGGATAACCTCACACTTGCACACATTATACTCCATCGGCCAAATGTTTGCCCACTCACTTAGCCTGTCTATATCCCTTTGAAGATTTTTTGTGTCCTTCTCACAACTTGCTTTCCCACCCATCTTTTTATCAGCAGCAACCTTGGCTTGGCTACATTACACTCAGTCCCTTCATCCAAGTCATTAATATAAATTGTAAATAGTTGAGGCCCCAGCACCCCACTACTTACCATTTGCCAACCTATTTATCCCGACTCCCTGTTTTCTGTTAGTTAGCCAATCCACTATCCAAACTACTATAGTACCCCCCCCAACCCCGTGAGCTTTTATCTTGTGCAGTAAACTTTTACATGGCACCTTATCAAATGCCTTCTGGAAATCCAAATACACCACATCCACTGGTTCCCCCTTATCCACCCTGCTCGTTTCATCCTCAAAGAACTCCAGCAAATTTGTCAAATATGATTTCCCTTTCATAAAACCATGCTGTCTCTGCTCGACAGTATTATGCTTTTCTAAATGTCCTGCTACTGCTTCCTTAATAATGGATTCCAGCATTTTCCCAATGACAAATGTTAGGCTAACTAGTCCATAATTTCCTGCATTCTGTTTGCCTCCTTTTTAAAATAGGGGCGTTACATTTGCGGTTTTCCAATCCGCTGAGATCTTCTCAGAATCCAGATAATTTTGGTAGATTACAACCAATGCATCCACCATCTCTGCAGCCACTTTTTTTTTTTAAGACCCTAGTATGCAAGCCATCAGGTCCAGGGGACTTGTCCCCCTTTAGTCCCATTATTTTACCAAGTACTACTTTTTTAGTGATGGTGATTGTTTTAAGTGCCTCGCTCCCTATAGCCCCTTGATTATCCATTATTGGGATGTTTTTAGTGTCTTCTATGGTAAAGACCGATACAAAATATTTGTTCAAAGTCTCTGCCATTTCCTTGTTCCCCATTATTAATTCCCCAGTCTCAGCCTCTAAGGGACCAACATTTACTTTAACCACTCTCTTCCTTTTTATATACCTGTAGTAACTCTTACTATCTGGTTTTATATTTTTTTGCTAGTTTACTCTCATAATCTATCTTCCCTCTCAACTATTTTTTTTTAAGTTGTCCTTTGCTGTTTTGTTTTTTTAGTTTCCCAATCCTCTGGCCTCCCACTAATCTTGGCCACTTTGTATACCATAGTTTTCAATTTGATATTGCCCTTTATCTCTTTAGTTAGCCACGGATGGCTATCCCTTTTCTTAAAGTCTTTCCTTCTCATTGGAATATATTTTTGTTGAGAGTTATGAAATATCGCCTTAAATGTCCTCCACTGCTCATCAACCGTCTTACACTTTGATCAATTTTCTCAGTAAACTTTAGCCAACTCTGCCTTCATACCTTTGAAGTCTCCATTATTTAAGCTCAGGACACTGGTTTGAGATCCAACTTTCTCACCCTCCAACTGAATTTGAAATTCAACCATGCTATGATCACTCTTTTCTAGAGGATCCTTTACTAGATCATCATTTATTAATCCTGTCTCATTACACAGTACCAGATTTAAGATAGCCTGCTCCCTGGTTGGTTCCACAATGTACTGTTCAAGGAAACCATCCCGGATACATTCTATTCAAAGATCGAAGTTCCAATCAAAGCTTGAATCCTCTCATCCATTTTCTCTCAAATTTTATTCGCAATGGAATGTGAAAATTAATAGTTCTTTATATTTGCTTGAATATATTTCTTTAAAATGTTTAAGTTACAGACCACAGCATCATCTTTGAAGAAGCTCTTCAATATCTCCTCTCAGCAGCTAAGCAAAAACCACTAAAAGTATGCACATCTTTCATTGGATAGCTATCATACGGTGTTATGTATGTAACTATGTAATACTTGCCATCAGAGGGCGCGACTGGAGTCCTAATGGTCACCTGCACATAGGTGCAGGGCGAGTGTAAAAGGTTGGCTGCCATGTTATTTAGGCACTCTGGAGTTGTAATAAAGACGACAACGGTCACACTAAGTTTAGTTCACAGTACTCAGCCTCGTGTTCTGCTATACACAACTTGTACTATACAGTACTTGTGTTCTGCTATACACAACAATTGGCGACGAGTAACAGAATACGAACCTTCATGCAACCATGGCTACCGTTGGAATATTAGAGAGATTCGTAGAGGGTGATGATTGGGAAGCCTTCATCGAGTGTCTCGATCAGTACTTCGTGGCCAAAGAGCTGGAAGGAGACACTAACGCGGCCAAGCGCAGGGCGGTTCTCCTCACCGTCTGTGGGCCTAAAATATACGGCCTCATCAAGAATCTGCTCGCACCGATAAAACCAACGGAGAAGTTGTGTACGCTGTTTTGGGACCACCTCAAGCCGAAGGAGAGTATCCTCATAGCCAGATATCGTTTTTATACGCATCAGCGCTCCAAGGGCCAGGACGTGGCAGATTATGTTGCCGACTTGAGACGCCTAGCGGGACCGTGCAATTTTGGAGCTGCGTTGAGGCAAATGCTGCTGACTTTTTTGTGCTGGGCATCAGCCACGAGGTCATTCTTCGAAAGCTGCTGGCTGCCGAAACCCTAGACCTGAGCAGGGCCATCGCGATCGTCCAGACATGCATGGTCACGGACGATAACACCAAACAGATATCTTCTCAACATCGAAGCTGACCGGCAAGTACTGTGCATAAAATGATGTCGCTAGCAGGCCGAACTGCATATGGCAGGGCCTATACGTCTACGGCTGCAAGACCTGTGATGATTCAAAGTCCGCCATCGGGGGTGAATGTGAATCCATTAGCACAGTGTTAGCACTGCGGGGGTAATCATCAGGCCCATCAATGTCGATTCAAGCGCTACGTGTGCAAAGGCTGCGCAACAATGGGGCACCTCCAGCGAATGTGCAAACGTGCAGAGACATACCACATGGCAGAGGATGATCGATCCGGCACGGATCACGCAGCACAGGCAACTCAAACCGAGGAAGAAGTGTATGGGGTACATACCTTCATCACCAAGAGCCCTCATATAATGCTGGAAGTCAAATTAAATGGAGTTGGACACGGGTGCAAGTCAGTCAATAATGAGCCAGAAGGCTTCGAGAAACTGTGGGGCAACAAAGCAAAGAGGCCCAATCTGAGCCCTATTAATGCAAAGCTGCGTACCTACACCAAAGAGCTCATACCAGTCATTGGAAGTGCGGCAGTGAAGGTATCGTATTAAGGAGCTGTGCATCACCTATCATTGTGGATTATTCCAGGCAATGGCCCAACACTGTTCGGCAAAAGCTGGCTAGAAAAGATTAGATGGATTTGGAACGACATCGAAGAACTATGTTCAGTGGATAACGCTTCGTGTGCTCAAGTGCTGAGCAAGTTTACCTCGCTATTTGAACCAGGCATCGGCAACTTCACAGGCACCGGCAACTTCACAGGCACCATGGTACAGATTCATCTAGGCCTCGATGCATGGCCCGTCCATCACAAGGCTCGGGCGGTTCCGTACATGATGAGGGAGAAAGTCGAGATCGAACTGGACAGACTTCAACGCGAAGGAATCATATCGCCAGTCGAGTTCAACGAGTGGGCCAGTCCAATTACTCCGGTGTTGAAAAGCGATGGCATGGTCAGAATCTGCAGCGACTACAAGGTAACGATTAACCGAGTCTCACTACAGGACCAGTACCCACTGCCCAAGGCGGATGACCTGTTCACAACGTTAGCGGGTGGGATGGAGTGGGGGGGGGGGGGGGGGGGGGTCATTCACCAAGTTGGACTTAACCTCCGCCTACATGACACAAGAGCTGGCTAAATCTTCGAAAAGACTGACGTGCATCACCACACACAAAGGGTTGTTTATATACCACAGGTGCCCTTTCGGGATTCGCTCAGCTGCAGCCATTTTCCAGAGAAACATGAAGAGTTTTCTGAAATGTGTTCCACGCACCGTTGTGTTTCAAGACATCCTGATCACTGGTCGTGACACCATCGAACATCTACACAACCTGGAAGAGGTTCTAAGTCGCCTACAGAGTGGGGCTCAGGCTGAAACGCTCCAAGTGTGTTTTCCAGGCGCCAGAAGTCGAACTTTTGGGGAGAAAGATTGCAGCGGACAGCATCAGGCCCATAGACTCAAAGACAGGGGCCATCAAGAATGTACCCAGATCACAGAATGTGACCGAGCTGAGTTCGTTACTGGGACTCCAACTATTTCGGTAACTTTCTACCCGGGTTGAGCACTTTGTTAGAGCCTTTGCACATGTTGCTACGTAAGGGTAAGGGTGACGACTGGGTTTGGGGCAAATCTCAAGACACAGCCTTTGAGAAGGCCAGGAATTTGCTATGTTCAAATAAGTTACTTGTACGCTATGACCCATGTAAACGTTTAGTGCTAGCTTGTGACGCTTCATCGTACGGGGTCGGCTGTGTGTTACAGCCAATGTATCGGGCAACCTCCAACCGGTTGCATACACGTCTCGAGACCGCCTATAGTATGGTCGAGAAAGAGGCGTTAGCCTGTGTATATGAGGTTAAGAAAATGCACCAATACCTATTTGGACTTCGGTTTGAGCTTGAAACTAACCACAAGCCGCTCATTTCATTGTTTTCAGAGAGCAAAGGTATAAATACCAATGCTTTGTCCCTCATCCAAAGATGGGCACTAACATTATCCACTTATGACCATGTTATCCGCCACAAACCGGGCACTGAAAACTGTGCCGATGCTCTCAGCTGGCTACCATTACCCACCACTGGGATGGAAATGGCGCAGCCCGCAGACGTGCTACTGGTCATCGATGTTTTTGAGAGCGAGGGGTCACTCCTCACAGCTCGCCAGATCAGGACCTGGACCAGCCAGGATCTTGTGCTATCATTAGTAAAGAGTTGCGCCCTAAATGGGAACTGATCGGCCGTCCCCAAGGAAATGCAAGATGAAATTAAGCCGTTTCACCAACGCAAAGATGAAATGTCCATGCAGTCGGATTGTCTCTTATGGGGTAATCGCGTGGTTTTGCCAAAGAAAGGTAGGGAAACGTTTATACGCGATCTACACAGTACCCACCCAGGCATTGTCATGATGAAGGCAATTGCCAGGTTGCATGTTTGGTGGCCTGGCATTGACTTGGACTTGGAGTCATGCGTGCATCAGTGCAACACTTGTTCGCAATTGAGCAATACACCAAGGGAGGCTCCACTGAGTCTGTGGTCATGGCCCTCAAAACCATGGTCCAGGATCCACGTAGATTTTGCCGGCCCCTTTCTAGGAAAGATGTTTTTAGTAGTTGTGGACGCTTACTCCAAATGGATTGAATGCATAATCATGTCATCCAGCATGTCCACAGCCAACATTGAAAGCCTCTGGGCCACATTCGCCACCCATGGCTTGCCCGACGTCCTTGTCAGCGACACTGGACTGTGTTTCACCAGCTTGGAATTCAACGAGTTTATGACCCACAATGGCATCAAGCATGTCAGGTCTGCTCCATTTAAGCCTGCGTCTAACGGTCAAGCAGAGCGGGCAGTCCAAACAATCCAGCAGAGCATGAAACGCGTGGCGGACAGCTCCCTGCAGACCCGCTGGTCTCGCATTCTGCTCAGTTACCGGACACGATCCCACTCACTCACCGGCGTTCCCCCAGCAGAACTGTTGATGGAGAGTCCTCAAAACGAGGCTCTCCCTAGTCCACCCGGATCTTAATGATCACGTGGAAACCCGCGACACCGGCAGAACATGTACCACAATCGCATGGCTGGATCACGTGATTGATGTTAACAACCCTGTGTTTGTTCTGAATTACAGTCATGGTCACAATTGGGTTGCTGGCACTGTTTTGGCCAAGGAAGGGAATAGGGCATTTATAATCAAACTGTTAAATGGCCAAACATGCAGAAAGCATTTAGATCAGACCAAATTGCAATTTACTGACAACCAGGAACGACTTGAAGAGGACATCACCATTGCGATCCACCAACACACACCCAACCAGCAATCACGCTGTCAATCATGAGGATGAACCCACCATTCCCAACAGTCCGATCAGACCAGCCGCGGTGCAGTGCAGCAATGGTCCGGCCAACTCACACGCGCCAGGGTTTGAACTTGAGACGATCAACCAGGGAGCGAAGGGCTCCGGATCGCCTCAACTTGTACCGAAGACCTTGGGGGGTGGGGGGGGGGGGGGAGGTGGAAGAATGATGTTATGTAAATATGTAATACTTGCCACCAGAGGGCGCGACTGTTGGGAGTCCTAATGGTCACCTGCACACACGTGCAGGGCGAGTATAAAAGGTTGGCTGCCATGCTGTTTAGGCACTCTGGAGTTGTAATAAAGACTACGGTCACACTAAGTTTAGCTCACAGTACTCAGCCTCGTGGAGTTCTTCTATACACAACACAGAATTGAGATTGCCATTATGACAATAGTTCCCTTTTCTCACTGCCTATTTCAACAATGATTTCCTTATCCTTCTTCTCCTTCCTATCTGTTTGTAATCAAGTTTCCGGGGGAGAATGTTTTCTCATTAATTACTGTTCAGGTACTTGCCTTTTTCACAGGTCCATAGAAAGTGGCATTTAGATCTGCCGAACCCATGTGGTGCTGGAGTGTGAGCTGTCGACCACTGTGCTTTGCCAAATAGAATCTACAATGAAAACGAAAGTCAGCATTTCCAAAAGCCTTTATGAAAATCTCGGAGTAGAAATGCAAGGCATAAAGACAACAGCATTTAATTATACTTCAGTACGATTAAGTTCAACCACTAAAACACTACTGCAGTGATCATGAAAGATTTAGTCTATTCTGGCTGATTTTGACTAGTCACTGCATCCAGTTGTCCTATGATCCCTTCCCATCTCTTCTGCCCAAATATTATTGAACACTATTGTGATTCATGTAACTAAATTTCTAGGTTTTCTACACTATATTTCTTTAAAAAATAACTTGCAGTTTACTTAGCTGCTTTTTCCTTGCTACTACTGTCCATCTTTTGAGTTGCAACAAAGCCTTCAAAACATTGATTTTGATAGCCTAAAAGAAACCCGTCTCCAAAAGGTTGGATTTTGAGTCATACAAAAGCCAGATGAACGAAGACTCATCAATCGGGTATGTTTTTATAAGTCAAGACTGAAAATAGCTGCTGATAAATAAGTAGTCTCTGGCAGCCGACAGAGGAAAAGCATACTTCCAGTAAATTTGAGCAGGGCATACCTGGCATTAGTTGAAGGAATATTAAACAATGCTTATCTTTCAGAATATGCTGGCAGATGAACTAAACTGATTTTATATACTGTATTTTTCCAAATAACATTCTACATTTCTAACTAGTTGTATGAAAATGCCATTAAATTCTAGCTTTGATTTCAATACAGTCAATGCTTCTTAAAGGGATGGAATTTCCATCAAAATTCTCAAGAATTCACAATTCCACTCCAATACAAGTTACGCTTTCTTCATATACTACTACGTAGAAACTAATACCTCATCAGTAGGGGGAAAATTGCAGTCGGAGGCTTCCTTTGTACAAACGCCTCTGACCCCCAAAAATCTATGAAAGTACCTGGTGGTCCCGGAGGAACGCAAGATTCGCTGCGCAGCGCATGGGGAGATGACTGAGGTATGTACGTACAAGCTGGAGTCACGTGGGTCTGGATCACCAATCACAATGCAGTATTCTCATTGATAAAAATGGGAACTTTGTTTGTGCGAGTTCCCATTACTACCAATGAGAAAAAGCCCTAAAACATCGAAACACAGCATAATAAATAAATAAAATAAATAAAACACCCCACATATTTAAAATTAATTGAAATTAAATGCAATATTTGAGAAAAAAAATATTTTTTAGGAGTTCTTTTTATGTGTTTTAATAGTGTTAAAAATAAACATACCTTAGTTGCCAGGGTTTTTAAATATAAAAATGAAGTGTTTAAATTTAATTTTTGTGTTTTAAAACTCTTACACTGGTAAAAAGTAAGCTATGCGCCTGCTTTTATCAGGCGTAAAAGTTTGAAGGACATTCGCTGGGCAACTAGTCCAATCTCTCCCGCGCAAATGCCCATCTCCCTAGGATGCGGAGGATCTGTCTTTAGAAATCTTGACAAGTCGGAAAAGCCAGTTTTCGGCACATGCAGACCCGGCGAGGTTGGAATTTTCGGCCCATAGTCTTCGGGTTCAACATCACTTTTTACCCTTTCATCCACAGCAAGTTTCCATAAATAAGCAGTAAATAATTAGAAGAACTAGCTTTTCTTAAGACAAGTCATCTCTAACCAAGCTAGAAATATGAATTCCTATGTTACTTATGGGCAGTCACTAAATCTGAATTCGGAGTATAATTCACAATGAAGACTCAGCAAAACCACATGACTTAATTGTTGCCTTATATGTCAACGTCAGTTACATATTGGGCTAGAATTTACTGTCAATATAACAGTGAGACTAACAGCGCTCATTGTTATTTATGCACCAATCGCACAGCAACTTCAGGCAAGGGCAGAGGCATGGTTAAATGTGAAAATACTGAAGTTACTGTACGAGATGTGCCACTCCACTGTTAGCTTCCCGAAAACGGCACCTCGCTATCTAGCTCCCCATTCAAATGCATTGAACGGTGTGAAGGTCCTGTACTTGGATGGTAGATATGAACTAAACTTGCCACAGGAAGTTAGGGCTTGTCCATTTCAGTCTAAGTATCCTTTTTAACAGTGTGATAAGTCTTAATTATTGCCAAACAATCTTTCTGGCACTGAAAATGAACTATTACAAGTGTAGATTCTCATTCTTTCAGCTTTTAATTGTCAGTGGAGATGTGAAACTGTTTTCGATCGCCCACTTACAACAACATCCAGTAGAAAAGCTCAAAAATTAAATGGGCAAAAGTCTAACGAATGGCACCGACTACCATAAATACTGGCCTATTATTCATTTAATATAAGCTTCTAAAAAGCAAACTTTTGCACTTTACTCAAAATAGCACACAATTCCCCCAAAACTATTAAGTAGTGCTGTTGAAAAAAGTTAAAAATATATTTTCCCCAGCAGAAATTCAGCCTTAGGAATCAGTGTTTTTTTTTTGGGGGTGGGGGGGGGGTGGGGGAAAGAGAGAGGAGGGGGTGAGGTGGAGGTGCGCAAGAGCTCAGATTAAACTTAACTTTCATCTTAAATGGAGTCAATCAGCATAGTTATGCTATATCGATCAATGACTCCACATGAAAGAACAACGATCTACACATAGGTTGACTGAACTTCAAATGTATTAGTGTAGGACTGTGGATACCAATAAATGGTTGGATTGTATAGGAGGATCCAGTGAATAAATCCTAAATTATAATTTATTCCTTCCATACAAAACATTAGCTGGCTAACAGATGGAGTATTAGCCCAATTGAGTAGCAGCATATAAGATCCAGTGAAGAAAGAGAGATGATTCCAGACTGTATATTAGAGAGAGTTAAATAAAGCCAAATCTATCTTCATTTGAAATTAGACTGGTGATGGCATGATCCAAATTGAAACAACAAAACCAATCGAGGTGGTCAATGTGGAATGGTATTTTATGTAACCCAAATCACAGAACGAGAACATACACAAAAAAGAACGTATCCCAAAAGAGTCCACAATCTAAATTTAATGCATTGCATATTTTTAAGGGAGACAGAGCTAACCCAGATAACTACAGGCCAGGTTGAAGGTAGGTGGATAAAGGGACATGGGATTAGAACTACTGCTTGTATGGAGGATAAATAACAACGGAATGGTAGGGATTAACAGCCTGTTTGCTTTTTACTTTCTATATAATTAATTTCAAGGACATTTATTTATGCATGGAGTTGTTAACTTTATTGAAGGAGCTGCCATAAGTAAATTCAGTTAAAACACTAAAAAGGAAAATCAGATTCCCGATTAAGCAGGCTCAGTGAGGAAAATGCTCAAAAAGATACTCGGGTTCTGAAACAGCTGACCAAGTAAATTAGTTGGATTGCACATCCTTTACTTGTACCTATACCCATTGGTCTCTGAAGGTCCAATTTACACAGATTCACGTACACTCTATGCAACTCTCTAGAAAATTCCACAAAGCTAGTTACAGAAACAATTTCCATCTCGTCGTTCCCACTGTCATATTAAGTACCAAGACCACCGAATTATGCATTATTGCTCGTGTGATACTATTTGCAGAATTAAAAGTTAATACATTTCAAACAGGTTTGAAAAAGTTACACAAAATAAATCACAACAATCCTTTATTACAAATAATTAACATAAGTTTTGAAATTCTCCATTTAATGCAATAGATCAAGATGGTTATAGATAGGTCAACTTAGTAGCAAGGCCTTTTAGATTTTGTTTAAAAAAATGATTGTACAGGAGTGAAAATTAAAATAAAATTTCTCATTTAATTCTGCATATAAACTATTCTAGTATTAACTTAAACAAAAGACAAATACCTTTTTCTGCAGGAGAAAAATGGATTAACCCAGCTTTTAATTTTTATTCTGGAACTATGGGCCCAAGTTTCGAGCCGCGCCTAGAACGGCGCAGTCCCGACCTGGACGCCCGTTTTTCGTGCCACAAAGTGCACCTAAAAAAAACTTCCAGATTCTCCAGCTCCCTGCAGGCCCTCAGCGCAGTGCAGCAGGAGCTGTAGGGGGCGGAGCTAGGTCCCTGCGCTGAAAACAGTGCTGGGACCTCTGCACATGCGCGCTACAGTGGGCGCGCAAGTGCAGTAGCTCCAGGCGCCCAAAACTGTGTGGGAGGGGCCGAAGCACGCAGCCCCTAGCCCTGGCCGAATGGCCTCACTGGGGCTGTGTGAATAAGGCTCCTCCCACGGCCAGCTCCTGCTTCTTCCCGACTCGACTCCCGCTTCCGGACCGGACACCGACCCGACTCCCGCTTCCCCCCACCCCTGGACCGGACCGGACCAGACTTCCCCCCCCCCCCGACTGGACCCGACCTGACCTCCCTCCTCCCCCGCACCCCCCCACACCACCCGACCCAACGCCACCTACCTGTAAATCTGGTGCTGGGGACGGGCCCTGCCCGAAGTCTCAGGCCCAGCCCGTTCAGCCTCCCTCTCTCTCCCCCCCCCCCCCAATCTCCTTTCCCCCCTCCCCGCCATCTCCTTCTCCTTCTCCTTCTTCTCCTCCTCCTCCTCCTCCACCCGCTTCCCCCCCTCTCTCCCTCTACCCCCCTCCTCTCTCCCTCCCCTCGCTGTGAGAAACACAGACACTGACAGACAGAGAGTGAGAGACACACACAGACAGAGAGATAGAGACACTGACAAGAGACGCACTGGGTGTGGGGGGGCATCCCAGCACGCTGTTGGAGGGCTCCCGGTGCTGCAGTCGGTAAGTAGAAAATGTTTTATTTATTGATTTAAAAAAATTATTTCTTATTAATTTTTTTGATTGATTTATTGGTTGATTTATTGATGTTTTTATCATTTATTATTGATGATGGCTCTTTATTTGTAAAACTGAAGTGTTTAATGCTTGTAAACTTCCCTTTAAACCCCCCCCCACCCCCCGCCATTCCCTACGCCTGATTTGTAACCTACGCCTGATTTTCTAAAGTGTAGACAAGGTTTTTTTGAGCATACAAAAATCTTCACTTACTCCATTCTAAGTTAGTTTGGAGTAAGTTTTCACTGATGAAACTTTGAAAACAGGCGCAAGTGGCCGGACACACCCCCTTTTGAAAAAAAAATTCTGTTCCAAAGTGAAACTGTTCTAACTGACTAGAACTGGAGCAAACTAAATGGCGAGAATTCCGATTTCTAAGATACTCCGTTCTACACCAGTTGCTCCTAAAAATCAGGAGCAAATCATGTCGAAACTTGGGGCCTATATTACTATAAAATCTCAAGCTACTTTCATATAAAAGTGGAATAAAGCCAACATGACTTGATCATTAGCAAAATGCTCTTAAAAGAAAAGTGTTTATTTATGAAGTTTTTTTTACCTTCTAAAGACTTCAAAGGCATGTCGTGGTGCTGGGGGGATGTTACATTTTGGTGTAGCGGACTGAGTAGGCCAGTAACCTGTAGTCAGAACTCTCACTGTCAAGTCGACACCCCCTAGAGAAACCTGAAGGGAAAAAAGGTCCGAGAGTACAGCTCATTCTTAAACATTTCTATAATTACAATAACTACAAGTACTGCATTCTGCAAAATATAATGTTCATTGTATATTAAAATTAAGTTTGTTGCTAATTTTTTTTTAAATAACAGATTTAGTCATTATAAATCTTAAAATTTCTCTATAGAGCATTACAGAATTCAAAGCTTTTTGCTTGTATTTTGATGTAAAACTCATGTTTCTTGGTGATTCTATTTTGGTGGTGATGGTGCAGGGGGATGGGGAGAGAGTTCAAAACCTATGGAATACAGAACTTCTAATCACACAATCTTTATCAATCCTAGACTGCAAAGTAAAAATGTCCAACAGCCAATAGATAATAGACCAGTAGATTATGGCCCTAAATTTGCGGTCATGGGCTTCCTGTGGGGAAACGTGTCCAATCCGCAAATAAAATGCCCGTGTACTTGGTGGTCCGGGAGGTATGGAGATTCGTGGTCTTGGGCCTCTCCGGGTATTCAAGAGTAGAGGCCCATGTGGTTCGCAAGTGCTCCTGGGATCACGTGGGCTGGCCCAACCAATAAAAGAGAATCCCCATTCATGCTTATAGGGATTCCTTACATAGGGAATCTCCATAAAGTATGAATGGAAATACCCCAAAAAATACATTGACATCAAATAAAAATTTTTTAAATTACATATTTAAAATTATTTAAAATGGCATTTCATTAAATATTTAAAACAAGTAATTTTTTGAAAAATAAATTTACATGTTTTAACGGGGCTAAAAATAAATGTATAAAAGATTTTTTTTTTAAATTATCAAACGCTTATATGCCTTATACCTGCTTTTACCAGCACAAGAGTTGGATCTGTCAAGATTGCGGCCCAATGTATCAAATAAAAACTCTGATTTTCAAATAATATGGAATTTTCCATGTGCCAGTACTATACTAAGCACTTTACTGAAACACCTTCTCACCCCTGTAGTCTGTAAGTGCTGTCGGAACTCATCCATCGTTGTATTTGAGATACTCATGTCCCTGAACATTCCCTCCAGTTTGGATGTGAACTGGCAGCCACACTCCGTCTGAGGGAAGGAAAAGAAACATTTAATGCAACTATTCAAGAAGTCAGATGCAATCTAAATGTAAATGCAAGTATCCAAGTCGCAATTTTGTTTCTTTCAAAAAGGATAAAAAGTTTTTGCTAGTTGAATGATAAACAACTTTTGCATATGCGAACCTCTGAATTTAACAGGATTACATGGAAACTAAAACAAAATTACTTCAAAATGATACTTTTGTTTTTACCTAAGCAGAAGCAAAAGAGGCCTTCAAGATCAAAATGACATTAAAATGCCAAATTGTGATTTTTTAAAAATTGCTTAAAATTAAAATTTCAACATTTTGAACAAACAATATTGGTTAAGCACATCTCAACAGTTAACTTATTTATATTCAGCAACTTTCATTCAATTGAATAATGTTGAATTCAACTGTGAACTGTAGCAATACCACTGAAATAAGCAGCATCTTTCACATATTGCTGTTCTTTCTGAGCATCATTAGTTTGGATATTTAAGTTCCAACTATAAAAATATATCAATGTCAACCTTATTTTAAAATCAGACAAACCCCGTAAAACACACTATAATACAGCTGGTGGCAAAATGTCATGCATTGAACTCTATGCACTTAACCAGGTTGCGCTTAAATTAGTAACTGGAGGTAAATTAATTTCAGACAATTAAGTTATTGATTGTCCAAATGATAGAACTGTATTCATGGTTCATGACAGATTGCCTCTACCTCCTTGTTAACTCAATATAAAATTATATGTGGAACTGAAACAATCATACAAATTCTTTCCAGCTATTAAGCAGATTTCCAGAAGTATTTTTTGCCAGAACAAGTCAAATTCACATTTCAAACTTCACATTACTTCTGACTTAGTGCTGCAACAATTGATTTTAAATTGAGTCTTGTGAATTAAAATTTTCACTTTTTTAAAATATACAATTCTTGTTCAAAAGATTAAGTTAATAAAAGTGTAACCATTTTAAATGAACCAGAGTGAAGAGTGAAATAATATGGCATATTCCACTTGTGAAGATAACCTGCCTGACTTACTTAGGAATCATTAGTCTTATGCATCATGTCATTCTAACCAGTGGAATATTTAATTCATATCATTTTTCATGCTGTATCCTGTATTTCCTTCATGCCATTCCCTCAAAATACAGCACATAAATAAAACTTGGACATTTACATTTATGCTTTTATAGTAATGGAAGATTACAGTAATGTGTTCAACCAATATTAATGCAAATGTGATTAGAACTTGTTTAAGTTATATTAGCCCAAAATTAAGATTAACATTTTCACCTTGAGTTTTGAGATCATGTTTTTCTCTGAGTCATCAGATACACTTTTGTTAGTAAGAAGCCTTCTAGCCAGATGTTGCTTGTAGTATCGTTCAAACACATCCTTCTCCTGCATAAATCGGAACAGAACCATGGCCTTGTCCAAGATGGTCTCCACTTCTTGTTCTGTCAACTTAAAATAAAAAAACATTTTTGAATCTCGCTTTTTTACCAGGACACCTTTGGCTTAGATTAAATACCATTTTAAATGCACCTATGAGTTCAGTTTTAACCCAGGACATTTAATTATTTCAAAGAACATACATAAGAAATAGGAGCAGGAGTAGGCCATTCGGCCCCTCAAGCCTGCTCTGGCAATCAGCAAGATCATGACTGATTTTCTACCTCAAGTCCACTTTCCTGCACTATCCCCATATCCCTTGATTCCCTTAATATTCAAAAGTCTATCGATCTCTATCTTTAATATACTCAATGACTGAGCATCCACAGCCCTCTGGGGTACAAAATTCCAAAGATTTACCAGCCTCTGAGTGAAGATGTTTCTCCTCATCTCAGTCCTAAATGGCCAACCCCTTATTCTGACCCCTGGTTCTAGACTCCCCAGCCAGGGGAAACATCATGCATCTACCCTGTCAAGCCCTGTAAGGATTTTGTATGTTTCAATGAGAACACCTCTCATTCTTCTAAACTCTAGAGAATATAGTCCTAGTCGTCTCAATCTCTCCTCAGCCATCCCAGGAATCAGTCTGTGTGAACTTTCGTTGCACTCCCTCTATGGAAAGTATATATTTCCTTAGGTAAGGAGACCAAAATTGTACACAATACTCCAGGTGCAGTCTCACCAGGGCCCTATATAATTACAGTAAGACATCTTTACTCTTATACTCAAATCCTCTTGTAATAAAGGCTAACATACCATTTGCTTTCTTAATTGCATCGTGTACCTGCATGTTCACTTTCAGACACCCAGGTTCCTCTGAACACCAACATTTCCCAATTTCTCTCACCGTTTAAAAAATACTCTGCTTCTCTATTTTTCCTACGAAAGTGGATAGTTCCACATTTCTTCACACTATATTCCATTTGCCGTGTTCCTGTCCACTCACTTAGCCTGTCTATATCCCCTTGAATTCTCTTTCCATCCTCCTGACAACTTACATTCCCACGTAGCTTTGTATCATCAGAAAACTTGGATATATTACATTTGATCCCCTCAACCAAATCATTGATACAGGTTGTGAATAGCTGAGGCCCAAGCACCGATCCTTGCAGTATCCCACTAGTTATAGCCTGCCAACCCGAAAATAACCCGTTTATTCCTACTCCTGTTTTATGTACATTAACCAATCCTCTATCCATGCTAGTATATACACCCAATCCCATGAGCCCTAATTTTGTTTAATAATCGAATGCCTGCTGAAAATCCAAATACACCACATCCACTGGTTCCCCCTTATTGTGCTAGTTACAACCTCAAAAAAATTAACAGATTCGTCAAACATAATTTCCCTTTCATAAATCAGTGTTGACTCTGCTCAATCCTATTATTATTTTCCAAATGCCGTGTTATCACCTCAATAATAGATTCTAGCATTTTCCCTACTACTGATGTCAGGTTAAGTGGTCTGTAGTTTCCCATTTTCTCTCTCCCTCCTTTCTTAAATAACGGCGTTACATTTGCTACCTTCCAATCCGTGGAAACATTTCTAGAATCTATGGAATTTTGGAAGATGACCACCAATGCATCCACTATCTCTATAGCCACCCTTGACGACCCCGAAATGCAGAATGCCCACAGTGCTGGGTCTGCCCTCCAGGCCACCATAACCAGTGCCTGCAAAGAGACGCTCGGTCACTCAACCAGGAAAGACTAGGGCTGGTTTGGTGAGGATGACCATATCCAAGAGCTAATAAATAGCAAGCGCAGGGCATTTCTGAACCTAAAACAACCCAACTCGGGAGCAGCAAAGCAGCTTTACAGACGGCTTAAGGCTGAGGTCCAACAAAAAAACTGCTACCTAAAGAATAGATGGTGGGTGGAGAAAGCACAGGAGATTCAGCAGCTGGCCGACAGCCATGATGTGTGAGGATTCTTCACCGCAGTCAAGTCCACCTACAGCCCAAGCACCCACTGCTGGCCAAGAACGGGGAGACATTCATCAAGGACACCAAGGCAGTCAGGAGCCCTTCAAAGATCTCCTTAATTGAGACTCTGCCTTTGACACGAGTATTCTCGACTCCATCCCGCAGCATACAACCCGCCACCATCTCAGCAAAACCCCAGCCCTGCACGAGGTAGAAAAGGCCATACGTCAGCTCAAGAACATCAAGGACGGACGGAATCCCCGCCGAGGCACTAAAGTATGGCGGAGAGGCACTATTGGTAGGAATGTATTACCTCATCTTTCTCATCTGGAAGGAGGAGAGCATGCCAGGAGATCTCAGAGATGCAGTAATCGTGACCATCTTTAAAAAAGGGGACAAGTCCGACTGCAGCAACTACAGAGAAATCTCCCTGTTATCAGCCACTGGGAAGGTAATCGCTAGAATCCTCCTCAACCGTGTTCTTCCTGTGGCTGAGGAGCTCCTCCCAGAGTCACAGTGCGAATTCCGTCCACTACGGGGTACAACGGACATGACCTTTACAGCGTGACAACTGCAAGAGCAATGCAGTGAAGAGCATCAACCCTTGTACATGGCCTTCTTTGACACTGTTAACCGTGAGGGACTATGGAGCGTCCTCCTCCATTTCGGCTGCCCCCAAAAGTTTGTCGCCATCCTCCGCCTGCTCCATGACGACATGCAAGCCGTGATCCTAACCAATGGATCCACCACAGACCCAATCCACGTCCGGACCAGGGTCAAGCAGGGCTGCGCCAGCGAGAAGACGGTTGGCGCGATCTTCCTCGCTGCAATGCTCCACTTCACACTCAACAAGCGCCCCGCTGGAGTGGAACTAAATTACAGAACCAGTGGGAACCTGTTCAACTTTCGTCACCTCCAGGCCAGATCCAAGACTGTCCCATCCTCTGTCATCGAGCTACAGTACGCAGACGATGCTTGCATCTGCGCACAGAGGCTGAACTCCAAGTCAGTCAACATCTTCACCGAGGCGTACGAAAGCATGGGCCTTACACTAAACATCTGTAAGACAAAGGTTCTCCACCAAACTGACCCCGCCACACAGCACTGCTCCAGAGTCATCAAGATCCACGGCCCTGGACAACGCGGACCACTTTCCATACCTCGGGAGCTTATTATCAGCAAGGGCAGACATAGACGACGAGATTCAACACTGCCTCCAGTGCGCCAGTGCAGCCTTCGGTCACCTGAAGAAGAATGTGTTCAAAGATCAGGCCCTCAAATCTGCCACCAAGTTCATGGTCGACAGGGCTGTTGTGATACCCGCCCTCCTGTATGGCTCAGAGACGTGGACCATATACAGTAGACACCTCAAATCGCTGGAGAAATACCACCAACGATGTCTCCACAAGATCCTGCAAATCCCCTGGGAGGACAAACGCACCAACGTTAGTGTCCTCAATCAGGCCCTGCTTGACCCCGATCTGGACGTGGATTGGGTCTGTGGTGGATTCGTTAGTCAGGATCACGCCTTGTCGTCATGGAGCAGGCTGAGGATGGCGACAAACTTCAGGCCCAGCATCGAAGCACTGACCACACTCGACCAGCTCCGTTGGGCGGGCCACATTGTTCGCATGCCTGACACAAGAATCCCAAAGCAAGCGCTCTACTCGGAACTCCTAAACGGCAAGCGAGCCCCAGGTGGGCAGAGGAAACGTTTCAAGGACACCCTCAAAGCCTCCTTGATAAAATGCAACATCCCCATCGACACCTGGGAATCCCTGGTCAAACACCGCCCTAAGTGGAGGAAGAGCATCCCGGAGAGCGCTGAGCACCTCTAGTCTCTTCGCCAAGAGCATGCAGAAAGCAAGTGCAGGCAGCGGAAGAGGCGTGCGCAAACCAGACTCCCCACCCATCCTTTCCTTCAATGACTGTCTGCCCCACCTGTGACAGAGACTGTAATTCCTGCATTGGACTGTTCAGTCACCTGAGAACTCACTTTTAGAGTGGAAGCAAGTCTTCCTCGATTTCGAGGGACTGCTATGATGATGATACGCCACCTCTTTCAAAACCCTAGAATGTAGGCCATCAGGTCCAGGGAATTTATCAGCTTTCAGTCCCATTCATTTCTCCAGTACTATTTTTGTATTAATACTAATGACTTCAGTTCCTCATTTTCACTAGAGCCTTGGTTCTCCACTATTTCCGGGAGGTTTTTTATGTCTTCTTCGTGAAGACAGACACAAAGTATTTGTTTAATTTCTCTAACATTTCCTTATTCCCCATTATAATCAAAGGACAGTCTTCTGTACAGATCTGTAAATTTTATCAGCACTTGAATAACTGAAATCTCAATCACAGCTCACAATATGCCTCCTCGGAGAGTTAACAATTCAACCCAATCTCAGTATAAAATCCTTTCTCTGAACAAATTGAATGTGGAATTTCTGAATTATTTACTTGATCACTGCACATCAATATTAAATCATGGGCGTGGAGTTTCTGCAAGACTTGCCCTCTGCGTAATGTGAGTGGAAGCAAATTAAATAGCAGAATTTTAAACATGAGTTGCGGCCATAACTACTTTACGCTGGTGTATCTGCAATCTTTTATGCTGGTTCAAAGATTAATTTACGCAAAGCCATCCCCGCCCACAGGTGAACTGGCGAGCATCTGCCAGTTGCGCCCGTTCAGGGGTGTTCATCTCATTGCGCCCACCCATGGTCACTTGAATCCAGCGTTAATTACCTGCACCTGCAGTAACTAGCAGTCAATTGAAGCCTGACCCAGGTCCATTTCTCCTGCAACAATTACTTTAAATGCAGTTTCAATTAGTCTAAATTCAGTCAATTACAATGGCGCAATTCACCCGTGTGGCTTGTGTACCAAGGGCACATCAAAGCACTCAATTGAGGCCAATTAAAAAGTAAGACCAAGAGCATTAAATCAGCTTGTTGAAGACTCTCTCATTTCCCAGTAATCGCACATCTGCTGGAGAATGCTCCGTCACAAATCGAATACGCTGCTTCATTCACGGGAGATGGTATGGTTTTTTAAAAAACAGCCTTCTCAACCTGTCCTGCCAACTTCAGAGATTGGTATACGCACACCACCAGGTCTCTCTGTTCCTGTACCCACTTTAAAATTATATAATTTACTTTATACTGCCTCTCCTCATTCTTTCTACCAAAATGCATTACTTCACATTTCTCTGTGCCATGTGTTTGCTAATATCACCAGTCTGTCTATGTCCTCATGAAATGTGTTACTATCCCCTTCACTGCTTACTACATTTGTATTAAAGAGGCACTAAAAATGCAAGTTACTGTGGCAACACCACAACTGTCTTCAGCATCTCTAGTCTACAAAGTGGGTGGGGGTTAAGAAATTGCTGCAGAGCACAGATACAATAATGGGTCAATGACTTGCTTCTGTTCTATAAACCTCCAAGCATCCATGGATAAGGAACCCAGAGTTTTGGTTCTTGACTGCTATCCTACACTTCTAATGGAACTGTACACATGATAGGATGTGGAAAGTGGCCGATTATTATTCAAATAGCCTTTTGAGACTTAGACATTTAAAATAGTCACTGAGGGAAGATCAGAAAGGTGCTAAAATTCAGTGAACAGCATTATTATATCTTAAGGAAGAGGACAGATAAAGGGTGAAAAAAAATGACTAGAAATAAATACTTACGCCCTTCACTCCCTTTTTAAGTTTGTCATCAATAAATAATGACAAATATTCTGGAGATCGGGAGTTGAGATTAAGGAAGTATTCAAAGTCACCAGCAATGGTCTGTTTAAAAAGACGATCATTGTTGAATGAATCCTGAAGGAAACGATCAAATCTGCCCTTCAGATCGAGAAGGCCCTGTTCGAGCAAAAATATGTATATTAAATCTGCAGGCCCATTCTGCACATCTCCATTTCAATAAGCCTGAAGTTTTCAGAATCTATGATAAACCTCCAGTTATATCTTAACTAATTATTTGTAAACGACATTACCCTAGAATAATTTTGGTATAGTTATTGAAACATTGACTAAGCTATCAACAAAGTAATTCAATATTTTTAAAACTGGATCATGGGAGTGTGATGTTTACACCAGTAATGCCAGGTCATTTATCCCTACACCTCTAGAAATTATATTGCCTTCGGCGATTCAATTTTTTAAATCCATGAAAGTCTGGGTCAACAATACTGCTATTGAGTTATTGGAACAGCACATGGGCAGCACCATCCTATTACATACATAGACCTCTATCAGGTCACCTCTCAGTCTTCCCTTTTCTAGCCCGTTCAGTCTTTCCTGATAGTTGTACCCGCGTAAATCCTTTTTGCACTTCCAGTGCTTCTATATCCTTTTTATAATATGGAGACCAGAACTGTGCAGAGTATACTAAATGTGGTCTAATTAAAATCCTTTGTATTTACCATACCCCTCTGCTTTTGAATTCTATTCCTCTAGAAATGAACCCCAATGCTTTGTTGCACTTTTTAGGATTTTGTTAACCTGCGTTGCTAATTTTAATGATCTGTGAATCTGTACCCCTCGCTCCATTTGCGACTGTAACCCCATTTAGACTCTTATTTTCCAAGGAATTGGTGGCCTCCTTATTCCTCCTACCAAAATGTATCATCTCACACTTAGCTATACTGAAATTAATTTGCCATTTACATGCCCATTATCCAAGTTTGTTAGTATCTTCTTGAATTTTGTTGGTCCTCCTCAGTATTTACTGTACCCCCCAGCTATGAAGCTACTAAACAATGTAAAAGTGCCTCGATTTGTAAAAGTAAATAAAAAAGTTTGCAGGTCCAGTCATTGAGAGTTTCCTTCAAACTCCGATTATATAACTTTGACAATTTCTGATCTGCTGCTATTAGTCAGCAAGAACTGGCCTTCTCAATTGCTGCTATGCTTTCAATGCAAGTTATGAACTCTGGTAAAAGTTGGAATAAGTCCCAGAAATATTTTCTCCTTTTTTTTGGCAAGGGGAAGGGAGGTTGGAGTAGATCGTGTGTGTGGAGGGAGAAAGAGAGAATACTTTACACTGAACATACTTCTCACCCTACCCCTACCCTAGAATGATATTGCCCTAGGTGATTCAAATTTTTTATATTGATCAGATTTATTTTTGACTTTTAGTTCAATGTAACCTTCAAATGGCATTCACTTTATAAATTATGCTAACTGAAAACCTTTTGACAAAAAAATATTCCATCACATCCAATAAAAATCCAAGTGTGCTAGTTAAACTGTACAGATTGATGAACTGATAAAAGCACATTGCAATCTACTTGTGTATTTTGATTCAGGTTACTAGCTGTTTTTCCCTTCTACTTAACAGCAATTACAATGAAAGCACAGAACTGTCTCATACTGACCTGGATGTAGTCCACTGGGTTCTTGCCTTCTCCTTCCTCAGACACCAGTGCCTTGCCCTGTTCTCTCAGGTATGAACTCATACATTCACACATAGTTTTCAGTCCATTTGGCACGCGACTGAAAAGCTTGTACATACAAGCTAGGTCTGAAACAGGATATAAAGGATTTTTTGTACTACCTTGATTGTGCACTGCAAAATGGTTCTACAGTGTAACGGTTAAATTTTAAAATGCAGACACACACATTTTAGTAATAAACTTTAAAGTCAACAATGCTAAATATTACTGTTGAGCACATCTCTTGCCCCTGTTGCACAGTCAATCTTATTGAAAGGGGCACTGCAGTTAAATAAGAAAAATAAAACTGCATCAAGTTGAAGTGATTCATATGCCAGCTTGGCCTGATTTGCCTTTCAATTTTTCCAGATGGCTTTCAAGATCCTCATTTTTACTGGGTGTTCAAGTAGATTTTCCATCAACAGCAAATTGTTGGTCACAATAACTGACAAAGAAAACCTCAATGAACTAGGTGATGGGTATATACTGCAAATAAATGAAGATATTAGCGATCAGTCCACAAGAGTTTTGATCATTACCCTAGCAGCAATGAGTAAATTGGTTCCAATAAGAATAAAAGCTTTATACATAGAACATTTTCTGGAGGCTAACAAGGTACCCATGACTGAAACAATACAACTCTGCATAGACAATTTGGGAAGTGTCATCTCAATAAAAGGAGGCTCTGGGAAGCACACTGCCACATTTGACCCTTCATCAGAGAACAGGTCTTTTTGCACAGATTTAAGTGAGTCAACCGAGACGGAATTTCAACAGATCGGAGAATCAAATTGCTCTCCGTTAACAAGTAGTCACAAGCATGGTCACTTGTACCCAGATTGTGTGAATTACCCTGGGTGTAAGTGGCAACTGGGAATGTATAGTGGAACCTATCACATTAGATTGAGCTCAACAGTAAACTGTCCTTCATCCTGCAGAAAAACTTCAGCATTATGTTGCTAAACATAACCATCAGATTTTCTCCTAGCCATTTGTTAAAAGTGGGTTCCATGCAAATGGTACACATGTGCAACTGGGTCCTTCTCTGCTCAAGGAGCTGCTGTGATACTCTGTCTTTACAAAGTTTTGAGCAGAAAGAACAGTACGTTTTTCCAGTACAAAACAGAGCTGTTTCTGAATAGTGTCGCGATACACAAGTTCCTCCACATTTGTTTATGTCCCTTATTATTCCTTTATAATTGGCAGAGCTGGTTACATTAATTTGGTCCCTGGTCACTTAAGATTGGCAGCCTATGCAAAGGAGAACTGTGGCAACTTCTGAGAAAACAATGGCTTCGATGAATTATGTTGGAGGCCGCAGCAATCAGTGCGAAGACCACTATAATCCTTAATATACACCTCAATGACTTAGATTCAGAAACTCAGTTGCAAATTGGTCAAGATATGGATGATGCCAAATTAGAAAGGATAGTGCATTCAGAGGTGGCAGCTCAGAAATTACAAAATGAGTTGGCCAAAATGTGCAAGTTGGCAGCGTAATGACAGATACAATTTAATATGGACAAGTGTAAAGTAGTGTACACAGGAAGGAAATTGAGCAAGACGTTTACTTTAAGAAATAGCCAAGGAAGAAATTGAAAGAGACCTAGCGTCTTAGACTCAATGTGCAATACGTCCAACCAATACAGATGTTGCAATCAATAAAGAGGATACGTCAGAGGAATCAGATTCAAACTGTGTACTGCTCCAGTCAGACCACACCCAAGCACTGTGTTCAACTCTGGTCATTAAGAAAGCAAGACATTCAACCTTTGTAGGAGTGCAGACAGAAGTTGGATTTCTAGTATTAGAAGTCTGAGTCATGAATAAAAATTGTAGAAACCTGGGTGCCTGAGCAGTGGCCATAGAGGTACAAGACAGATAGCGAAGGATATGACAAAGGTTAATCCGAAATATTATTTTAAACTAAATTGCAAGTAGGATAAAGGTTCAAACTAGTCCAAGTAAATTTAGGACTAATAGCAGGTCTTCTTCAGAGAAAATGATCAACATATGGAATTGACTTCCAAATAGAACAGCAGAGAAGAAGAAATAATTGGATGCTGCAATGGTGCGACTTCAGGGCCTTTCTGGATAGATGAACTGAAGCATGCCAGGCGGCCTTCCTCATTCATAATTATCTTGCAATATGAAGATAGAACAGTAGAGTTTAAATCCAAAATATAAATCAGTGCATTTTTATACTGAGTACTATTTTAAGGCAATGGATGCCTCTTAAATAATCTCAACCTCCTGAGACAACAGAATGTGCCCACATTTGACAAAACTACTCTTGAAAAACAATGAAAAAGGAATGTAAAAATAAAATCAGTAAAATCCTTAAATCTCTAACTAAGCCAAGAATACTGGCTTAACTTTATAATTGTGTAGAATATCCCTTCATAGTGACAGGTGGTGCAGTGGGTTCCCACTGGCTTTTCAATTCTTGGATACCAGTTTAAAACCAGTTTAGATGATGGGATGAAAAGAATGTGCTAACCATGAAGATCCCAAGTGAATTTGTTTGAGGGGCGTCAACCCAGTTCCATGCGAGCATGGCCAGAAAAACTCCTAATTGCCAATCAGACTCAAAGGCCAGAGGATGGCTGTTGTGGAAAATAGAAAAATGTCACAATATTGCAGTAGGGATGCTCTGTTAAGACACATTCATAGGACAATGTAGAAGCACCTCCATTCTTGTTCCGTGACATACTTGACTTTTGAGTGCTCATTGTTGATGCTTGGTACTCAAAATGGGAACGTAATCCCTTGCCCAGTGCCAACATTGCTCAACTTAATAAGTACAAAAAACAAATCACCAAAATTAAAATAATCCCTCTTTCTGTCACAAGACTCAGAGCTGTATACAAGAAAAATTGGCAACAGAAATGGAAATATTCAAATTGAAAAGCTGGAGTCTGTACACATTAAAAGGAATATTTGGAGTGTGTTCAAGGCTGCACACAAAGGGTTTGGATGATATTTGTAAATCGACTCTAGCATATCGACTTTAGCTTTGCCCTCATTGCTTAGATCATGCAATTTCATGTGTTACAACCTTGTGACAGTGCCAAGCCATCCATTATTCTCAATGTCATTTACGTGCGAGATACACAGAACGTTAAGAACACTGGGAACGAGATTAATTACAGCCTTTAACTCACTCTCTAATAAGTTATATTAAAAAAAACTTAAGTTAAAAATAACTTCTGTTTCTTACTATTCTTGGGATTGTTCCAGTGTCTCCGTACTGTGACAAAAGGGTAATTTGTGGTTTCTACACAAAGGAGGCCAATAATGAAGGTTACAAACAAGACAGTTAAACTTTATTTCTCATACCTATAGATTTTTATGCTTTTTCAATCACTCAGATCCTTTGTATAATTTAAGTTCTTTAAAAAAAATTCTGTTTGAAGTTTTGGGAAAATTCTATTGCACTATAGAAATATGTTTAATTGAAAACAGCACTAAAAATTAATCGAGACCATAGGAGTCAGACACTAGTTGGGTGCTCAAAATATAGCTAAACCAACACCTTATCCTGTAGTTGGGCATGTGTCAAATTTTTGGGCATCCTTTAAGGTACCACTCTTGCCCTAACTAAACCTAAGTAAAACAGTAATTGGACTGAATTATGGTAAATGGTTTGGGTTGCTGCACAGGGACACGATTACAATTTACTTGGAAAATTTGTAAATAAAAGGGGAATTCTGCAGTTTACAATAGAGAATAAATGGTGACCGGGAGCATAAAGATGGTAACACTTGAAGGTCTTACAAGATATTAAATTGTGAATTTATCAGAAGTTTATATAATCACCTAAACCCAGAGAGTCTATTTTATGCGTTGAACACATTACCAAACAGCCAGTTTGCAACCTCAAGCAGTGCAGACCAGATCAGCAATACTCAGCTCCCTGTGCCACCGATAAGTTCTTGTCAGACACGTGGGTTGATTCAAGCTGCTGAATGTTTCAGATTTTCATATCATAACTTGACCTAATCACACCAACAATCAGGTCAAACTATAATGCTCAGTCTTCCTTTCTAAATAAAAACCACTAAGGAATCAATTTTGAGCAAAATCATGAACTAATTAAAGTTACGTGGGCTCCAGCCCGATCTGAAATTGGAAGATGAAGGAGGCACCGCAAAACAGCCAACTATTAAAATATAGTATGTATGTGTATAGATAATATAAATAATGTGTGTCTAGATATAAAATAATGTAAACTAGTTAAAATTGAAGCTCGAGAAAAATAGGAAAGAGAATGGGAAGTAAAGACAGCAGAAATGTATTAAAAATTATATTTAAAATATTAGAATAGCATTATAAAAACAATTCTATGTAGCTGAAATGTAAAAAAACAAATCTAGTCCTGGGAAAACAGAATACCCGAGAGCTGCCAACAGTCCAATTTACTTTTTCCAGAGACTTCCTATTGGAAGATTCAACAAGAGTTTATATTTTCTGCTACCACCGCTAAAAGAGAGTTGCTTTTGATGCAGCACCAGATGAGCTGGAAACGATGGGGATGCTTTACAACATATAGATGTGATAAACTTACTACTTTTTGTTAAATTTATACTCGGTAAAACTCCTGCTGCATTTTCTCCGTGGAAGTGTTCACAAATGTGCAATGTTACTTACTTAACAGACTTCAAACAGAAATACAAATTCTCACTTGTTCCCTCAAGGAAAAAAAAAGTGGATTGTGACATTCATAAGGTTAATAAAACGAGTTAACATTAAATCCAAACTGGCAACAAAATGAACTCTACCTTGAATTAAAATCATAGCAAAGATGATCACTGTACATTAACCCAAAGATTCATATAATAGCAACCACAAACTCAACACAAATTAATCTAAATATAGCTAAACCTGAATTGTGAAAATATTCAGATATACAGGGTACCAAAAATTAAACTTGAAATCTACATCTCTTGTCCGTTCAATTGTGTACAAGAGAAAATCCTATTGCCCTTTTGAAATTACCTTCTGTCTTTCCATTTTTTAACATATGAACTAGGCCAGAGTTTTCCATTTCTACTATAGTCTTCATATGCTTAGAAATTAGTTCTCTCTCCACCACCTTCACAATTGGTTCTTCCGTAGATTTATCAAGACAGTGCATAACTCGTTCAATTTCTTCGTTAATCCGTGCCTCCACTTTCTTAATGTACACAGATGCACTATTCTCTGCTAAGAACTTCTGGCTTTCCATCTGTGTAGAAAGAAACAGTTGACCATTTTACTGATTAACAAACAAGTTTGAAAAAGAAATATATTGCATAATGATCTTAAAACTAGAGATTTTTTTAATGATTATGCATTGCCTTATTAAAAAAATCATTAAAAGCATTGAACCTTTAAACAAACTATAACATTATAGATACCTGGAAGAATTCAGCAGACATTTCTAAAAACGGAGCCTCAAAATCTTCTTCATACACTGATCGTCCTTCTAGGCCAAGAATCATTAGCATTTGGCAGGCATTTCGAATTGCACCTCTAGTAAAACAAAAATAAATTATAGAAAAATATACTCTCTGAAAACAGCTTTCATAAGTAAACTATCAAAAGTTTCTCTTTTTAAAGGAATGGAAGAGGAAAACCTAATCTGAATACATCAGACTAGCAAATTATACTGTACCAACAATTAAAAATGGGCTGGAAGAATATTAGGTCAAAGAGGTGTAACACAATCTACAATCTTTTATATGGAAAAGAACTTAAGCTGATAAACTGTAAAATAGCTGGCACTTCGGTCAGCTTTCTGTTCCATAGGCTGGCACAAAATGAGCCAGGACTGTTATACTTACTCACTAATGTAGAAAGGTATGTTAGCATAGTGGTTATGTTCCTGGACTAATAAATCGGGAGATGCGAGTTCAAATGCCACCATGGCAGCTAGGGGAATTTAAATTCAATTAATTTAATAAATCTGGAATTAAAAAGCTAGTAGCAGTAATGATGACCATGAAACTACCAAATTGTCAGAAAAACCCATCTGGTTCACTAATGTCTTTTAGGAAAGGAAATCTGCCGTCCTTACCCGGTCTGGCCTATATGTGACTCCAGACCCACAGCAATGTGGTTGATTCTGGCCTAGCAAGCCACTCAGTTGTACCAAATCGCTACAACAAAGACAGCACTATGGGAGTACCTTCACCATATGGACTGCAGCAGTTCAAGACGGCGGCTCACCACCACTTCGAGAGCAATTCGGGATGGGCAATAAATGCTGGCTTTGCCTGCGACACCCATTTCCCGTGAATGACTTTTAAAAAATTCAATCTCTATCACTAATGGCTGCTACAGCATTTGTGTCACACCAGCAAACTCTGCTGGCTTGAATATTAAGCATCGTCGACATACAGTATTGAGGTAATCAGTACAGGATATCCAGTTTCTGGACCAGTATGACTTTTAAAAAATTTAAAAAGCCACATTACAGCAAGTGGAGCAACAGTTACCAGAAATGACACCATGCTTAGTTAATTGAGAACAGCATGCCAGCACGCATTTGTAATACTCGAAGAGTTTACATATTTGTTACAGTTTATGAAAGGTTTCCATGTGAGAATCACAAATGAGAAACTCTTGTAGGTGAGCACAGCTTTGCATTTAACAATTAGCTTACATAATAAGTTTCTGGTTAGGACTGCAAAAAGGCATCAACAGGATAGGAGTTTTCCAACTTGGTTTGAAAAATGCATTCTGCATGGTTTGTAAGTGACATAATTGTAACATTTGAACACAAACTAAGCTGGGCTCGTCTGAACTCCTCTTACATAGAGTGATGAACCTTTAAAGCTTCATTGTTGAATATTCATTACAAAATTTAAACTATGCATTATTTCTTAAAAAAACAATTTCAGCTGGTTACAACTTATGCTAAACTTTACATTTTTGGCAACAAAAATATTTTGCCAATGCATTCACAGTACAGGTACGACAACCATTCTATTAACAAAATCCATTGTACGTCAATGCTTAGCTTGTACTGGTGCAATCCCAATTGCTAACATGCTGGCTGTGATACAACAGAACGGTATTTAAGTAAGCTGTTCTCTTCAACGGTCTTGCTGCACACCACATAATCCAGAGGCTGTAGCCTCTCTTATTTCTGCTCCTATAAAACTTCTATAACTCTAAAATTCTCACGAATCCTAGATCGCCACTGATCTTCACGTCAAGTTGTTCCAGAAAATGGAAATATAAACAGGAGTTTGATTCGGTTCCAAATTGAGGTAATAAGTTTATTTACAATATATGTTTTACTTGTCAGCATCAAAGCAAAGCACACTTCTTACAACAACGTTTATTTATATAGCACTGCTAACGTAGTAAAATGTCCCAAGGCGCTTCACAGCAGTGTTATAAGACATCGAATGGCCTACTCCTGCACCTATTTTCTATGTTTCTATAACAGATAAATTTGACACTGACCCACAAAAGCTTGGTTAAAGAGGTAGGTTTTGGGGAGCATCTTAAAGGAGGAAACAGAAGTAGAGAGGTGGAGAGATTTAGGGAGGGAATTCCAGAGGTTGGGGCCCAAGCAGCTGAAGACACAGCCACCGATGGTTGAGCAGTTATAATCAGGGATGCTCAAGAGGGCAGAATTTGAGGAACGCAGTCATCTCGTGGGGTTGTGAGGCAGAAATAGATTACAGAGATAGAGAGGGGCAAGGCTATGGAGGGATTTATAAACAAGGATGAGAATTCTGAAATAGAGACGTTGTTTAAACAGGAACCAATGTAGGTCAGCAAGCACATGTGTGGTGGGTGATCGTGACTTGGTGCGAGTTAGGACACGGGCTGCCGAGTTTTGGATGACCTCAAGTTTACATAGTGTAGAATGTGGGAGGCCAGCCAGGAGCGAGTTGGAGTAATTCCTTGATTAAGAAAGGGAAGATAGACTATGAAAGTAAACTAGCACAAAATATAAAAACAGATAGCAAGAGTTTGTATAGGTATATAAAAAGGAAAAAAAAAGTGGCTAAAGTAAATGTTGGTCCCTTAGAGGACGAGACTGAGGAATTAGTAATGGGGAACATGGAGATGACAGAAACTCTGAACAAATATTTTGTATCAGTCTTTACAGTAGAGGTCACTAACAATATCCCAACAGTGGATAGTCAAGGGGTTATGGAGGCGGGGGGGTGGGGGGAGAAAGAGGAACATAACACAATCACTAACGAGGTGGTACTCAGTAAGATAATGGGACTAAAGGCAGATAAATCCCCTGGAGCTGATGGCTTGCATCCTAGGGTCTTAAGAGAAGTAGCGTCAGGGATAGTGGATCCATTGGTTGTAATTTACCAAAATTCCTTGGATTCTGGGGAGGTCCCAGCAGATTGGAAAACTGCAAATGTAACATCCCTATTTGAAAAAGGAGACAAAAAGCAGGAAACTACAGACCAGTTAGCCGAACATCAGTGATTGGGAAAATGTTGGAATCCATTATTAAAGAAGCAGTAGCAGGACATTTGGGAAAACAAAATTCGGTCAGGCAGAGTCAGCATGGATTTATAAAGGGGAAGTCATGTTTGACAAATTTACTGGAATTCTTTGAGGATGTAACGAACAGGGTGGATAAAGGGAAACCAGTGGATGTGGTACATTTGGACTTCCAGAAGACATTTGACAAGGTGCCACATAAAAGGTTATTGCACGGGGTTGGGGGTAATATATTAGCATGGATAGAGGATTGGCTAACTAACAGAAAACAGAGAGTCGGGATAAATGGTTCATTCTCGGGTTGGCAATCAGTAACTAGTGGGATGCCGCAGGGATCAGTACTGGGACTCCAACTATTTACAATCTATATTAACGACTTGGAAGAAAGGACAGAGTATAACATAGCCAAGTTTGCTGACGATACAAAGATGGGAGGAAAAGCAATGTGTGAGGACACAAAAAAATCTGCAAAAGGACAGACACGCTAAGTGAGTGGGCAAAAATTTGGCAGATGGAGTATAATGTTGGAAAGTGTGAGGTCATGCACTTTGGCAGGAAAAAAAATCAAAGAGCAAGCTATTATTTAAAATGGAGAAAAATTGCAAAGTGGTGCAGTACAGCGGGACCTGGGGGTACTTGTGCATGAAACATAAAAGGTTAGTATGCAGGTACAGCAAGTGATCAGGAAGGCCAATAGAATCTTGGCCTTTATTGCAAAGGGGATGGAGTATAAAAGCAGGGACGTTTTGCTGCAGTTATACAGGGTATTGGTGAGGCCACACCTGGAGTACTGCGTACAGTTTTGATTTCCATATTTACAAAAGGATATACTTGCTTTGGAGGCAGTTCAGAGAAGGTTCACTAGGTTGATTCTGGAGAGGAGAGGGTTGACTTATGAGAAAAGGTTGAGTAGATTGGACCTCTACTCATTGGAATTCAGAAGAATGAGAAGTGATCTTATTGAAACGTATAAGATTATGAGGGGGCTTGACAAGATGGATGCAGAGAGGATGTTTCCACTGATAGGGGAGACTAGAATTAGAGGGCATAATGTTAGAATAAGGGGCCGCCCATTTAAAACTGAGATGAGGAGGAATTTCTTCTCAGAGGGTTGTAAATCTATGGAATTCGCTGCCTCAGAGAGCTGTGGAAGCTGGGTAATTGAATAAATTTAAGACAGAGATCGACAGTTTCTTAACCGATAAGGGATTAAGGGGTTATGGGGAGCGGGCAGGGAAGTGGACCCGAGTCCATGATCAGATCAGCCATGATCGTATTGAACAGCAGAGCAGGCTCGAGGGCCGTATGGCCTACTCCTGCTCCTATTTTTTTGCTCTTATGTAGTCAAGTCTAGAGGTAACAAAGGCATGGATGAGGGTTTCAGCAGATGAGCGGAGACGGAGCGGAGGCGGGCAATGTTACGGAGGTGGAAAAGGCGGTTTTAGTTATGCCGCGGATATGTGGATATATACAGAACAAGTGCAGTACACTGCTGGGGTTCTACACTCAGGACCTTCAGTAGTGAATGCAGAAAGTCCTTTACACCACAAGTCTCTTCCTCACGCCAGTGCAAGTGATTGGTAGCACTCAGCCCTTGGGAGCATTCGACCTAGTGTCCTGCTTCCTCATTGTTCAATCTCTCCTTTCCCTGAGTCCCTCACAGGAAGGGCTTAATTGTTCTTTATCGTTTATTTGTCTAGAGTTTTGCAGCAAATTCCATGCAGCCAAAAAAATGCAGAATTGTCTTGTGCTATCTTGGTGTTGAGGTAGTGGCTTCAGGAAGAGAATTCCAGAGTGCATGGCCTAAGCAGCTCAAGGAACAGTTGCCAATTGTGGGGCAAAGGAGGTGAATACATAAAATTCCTGAGTCAGAAGAGCTGAAAGTTCATGGGATTGTCAGAGGTTGCAGAGCTAAAGACGGGACAGGTAACGAAGGGATTTAAACATTATTAGACCATCGTTGATTTTAGAAAGTCTATATCTGCCATAAGTCAAATGTAAATCACAACATTATCCAATCACAAACCTTTGAACTACCCACAAACAGTTTCAGACAGGAGAAGATCTTCAGTCCATCTAGTCTACTTCATTGGTATTCCCTTGGTGCATTTCTAATAACTCTGAATCCCATTAGTTAACAAGAACCTTCTTGAAACCCATTATAGTTTCTTGTTCCACCATCTGTGCCGGTAATTTGTTCCATACTTTTACCATCCATTTAGAAAAAAGTTTCCCACATTTTCTATTTTCTTTTGTTGTCCATAATTTGTAAATACGACCATGTGCTTATAATCTGTACATGGCAGAAAATTTACTTGGATTCAATCGGTCCAAATTTTTCACAACTCCAAACACTTCCAGCATATCCCACATCAGGCTTGTCTTTTCAGGAGAGAAAAGACCCAGGGTAGTGACTCTTTCCTCATACATCATTTCCTTAAGTGTGGGATCAACCACGTAGCCTTTTTTGGAGCCCCTCCAGAGTGTTTTGCAACCATGTAGCACAAATGTTACTCGAAAAATTCAACACCAAACATTGTGGAAGACAATAATAAAGTTGACTTTATTTCTTCTACACATTGGATTTCCAGTAATTGTCAGCCATTCTAATTTTTGGGTGTGTACTCTCCACAAATAAGGATGCAATTTCTTCCATCTATCCAAATGGATAATTACTAGCTTCCTTAGTATTAGCATAATCTTCAAGAAACTGCACTGTAAAGATATCTACAAAATGGTCAACATTTCTATAATTATTAGTTGGCAATTTGGTTTTGCCAACATAGCATTACAATTAATGAGATTAATTTGGCCATATCTTAAAAGCACAATACAAAGTCATCAAGAAATGTAAAACTAGCTTTGTTTAATAAGTTTATAAGAACATAACATAAGAAATAGAATCAAGAGTAGGCCATTTGGCCCCTCAAGCCTGCTCCGCCATTTAATAAAATCATGGCTGATCTGATCTTGGGCTCAGCTCCACTTTCCTGCCCGCACCCCATGGCCCTTCACTCCTTTATCATTTAGAAATCTGTCGATCTCCTTAAATATATTCAATGACCCAGCCTCTATGGGTCAGAGAATTCCACAGATTCACGACCCTCAGAGAAGAAATTCCTCCTCATCTCAGTTCTAAATGTGGGACTCCTTATTCTGAAATTATGTCCCCTAGTTCTAGATTCCCTCACGAGTGGAAACATCCTCTCTGCATCTACCTTGTTGAGCTCCCTCATTATTTTGTGTGTTTCAATAAGATCACCTCTCATTCTTCTAAACTCCAATGAGCATAGGCCCAACCTGTTCAACCTTTCTTCATAAGTCAACCCATTCATCTCAGGATTCAACCTAGTGAACCTTCTCTGAACTGCCTCCAATGCAAGTATATCCCTCCTTAAATTAAGAGACCAAGGTGTGGCCTCACCAATACCCTGTACAGTTGCAGCAGGACTTCCCTGCTTTTATACTCAATTCCCTTTGCAATAAAGGCCAACATTCCATTTGCCTTCCTGATTTCTTGCTGTACCTGCATACTAACACTTTGTGTTTCATGCACAAGCACCCCCCAGGTCCCTCTGTACTGCAATATTTTGTAATCTCTCTCCATTTAAAATAATTTAAAAAAAAATGTTCCTGTCAAAGTGGATAACCTCACAATTTCCCACATTATACGCCATCTGCCAAATGTTTGCCCTCTCACTTAGCCTGTCAATATCCCTTTGCAGATTCTTGATGTTCCCCTCACAACTTGCTTTAGTGAAGAAACAAGCTTGATAAAACAAAAGAAAAGACTTGCATTTATATAGCACCTTTCAGGGCGACCGGACGTCCCAAAGCACTTTACAGAAAATGAAGTACTTTTGGAGTGTAGTCACTGTTGCAATGTAGGATACGCGGCAGCCAATTTGTGCACAAGCAAGCTCCCACAAACAGCAATGTGATAATGACCAGATAATCTGTTTTTGTTATGTTGATTGAGGGATAATTATTGGCCAGGACATCGGGGATAACTCCCCTGCTCCTCTTCGAAATAATGCCGTGAGATCTCTTATGTCCACCTGAGTGGTTTTAATGTCTCATCCGAAAGACGGCACCTCCGACAATGTAGCACTCCCTCAGTAGTGCACTGTCAACTTAGATTTTTGTGCTCAAGTCTCAGAAGGACTTGAACGCACAACCTTCTGATTCAGGTGAGAATGCTACCAACTGAGCCACCAGCTGACAGAAAAAAATAGGTCAATATGTACAGTAATGTTACAAGCATCTATGAGGCACTGGTACAAATTTCCTTGACTCACCTGTCTACTACCTCTCCTTTCCTCTCCCGTGCAATCATATCCAGGAGAGTCTGACGTAGGTGGTCTCGGATACAACCATAACGCACAACCTGATCTCTGAAAATGATCAATCCCAAGTTGTAAACATTCTCTACGTTATTCTGTTGTACATACACACGATCCTGAAAAGTAAAATAAAATAAAAATGATCGTAATTTGGATGAAACAGTTTTTAAACCCAGAAAATCTGTTGATTCCTGGTAGTTGAAGCACATTTTATTCTAATTTAACAAAATGCACACATCACTCAGAATTTTCAGGTCTATCAAGTACAGAATCACCCCATCACTTCCTTACAAAGAACCTGCATGCCCCAAAATATGGAGTGCAACTTTTACTGTCTAATTTCTAGCTAATGGCCTGGGGATTTGTAACATAAAACCTTTGCTGTGTATACTAAATACTCTTAACATTGTACATGCACACATGCATTAACCTGTCTTTATCCAAGGTGAACTAAGACGCACTATCAAGATGAGGCATGACTGCAAAGCAACAAGCCAACATCATAAAATACACGCATGAACAGAATACTGTTTTCACAGTGAGATCCGACAATTTCTTGCGCTTCTTGCTGCTGAACAATAACAAGGACATAACTCTACTGGCCCTCTATGCAGAAGCCCGTTTTCAAGCTAGTTATTACCAAGCTAATTGACCATTTTACTATTACAGGACACTCAGATTTACACACCCATTTTACATTACAACTGGAGGAGTAAGAGAGAAAGAGCGAGCGAAAGATTGAATGAGAAAGTTCCAAAATGGATCGACTTGTACAACTGTGGGGAAAGAAGTTTTCTTATTCAATTAAGTTAGAATAACTACAGGTTGAACCCCCCCTTATCCAGAACCCTCCGGTCCTGGCCTCTTCTGGATAAGGGATTTTTCCAGATGAGGGGTGGTCACGTTAAATTGGATGGTACAAGTACTGAGCAAGGGGATATCAGGGCTGGCTGGCTTAGGGCTGGGAGTGCAGCAGATATATCTTGGTGGTCGGGGACGGGGGGGGGGGAAAAAAAGAGATGGATCGCGGGATTAAGCCAGTGATTGCGGGAGTCGGCAGCAAGGAAGGACTTCAATTTGTTCACGTCAGAGTTCTGCGCATGTGCAACCCGATGGCCGGGAATGGTTCTGGACGAGGGGTGGTTCCGGCTAAGGGAGTTCTAAATAAGGGAGTTTCAACTTGTATTAACATTGAATGAACACTGTATTTGTTGATAACCTAATGTGCTTGTGAATATCTGGATTTTTAAATGGACTGAGCTCGTCCCCGGACTTTGTCATTGTTTCAAAGATACAGATATTCACAGAAAAAAGCAGTTTTGATGCCAGCAGCTTAGGTGTTGCCAGGAAGCCATTCCAAAACCATTGATGAAATGCTTGCGATTATACACAACAATCTTCCCTTTGTTTACTAATTTTCCAAATTACTATGGCAACCACACCTGCTAGTTTAAATAGCGAATCAAAAATGGAAAAATATAAATTAACAAAATTCAATTCGATGATAAAAATAATTCTCTTGCTGGCTTCATTGAACCCAACATCAAAGGTTGAATATTTGTCTGATCATAACTGCTTTCGGTGCTATTGAGATAGATAGATGTTTAATAATCAGTAATGACCATAAAATACAAAATATGATTTAAAGAAAAGTGTTGACTGCTTTCCCTAATAACAAGAAAAAAAGTAGAAAAATTGAAGAGAAAACAAGAGAAAAATGCAAGAAAAGGAAAATGTTACATTTTCACCGATATTTACAATTCTGAGAATTAAATGAGTAACTTGCCTCTGAATTGTCAGTTAAGCTCTAAACAAACAATTAAGGTTTTGACATAGGGTTGATAAAGAAATGATTCCCTTTGGTGGGGGAATCCAGAAGCGGGCATGACCTTAAAATTAGAGCAAGGCCTTTTCGGAGTCAAATCAGGATGCACTTTTTCCACAAAAAAGGGTAGTGTAAATCTTGAACTCTTTTTCCCAAAAGGATATGGTGCTGAGTCAATTGTCATTTTCAAGAGTGAGATTGATAGATTTTTGTTTGGTAAGGGTATCATGGGAATATGGAGCAACGGCAGGAAAACAATGTTGAGCTACAAATCAACCATGATCTAATAGAATGGTGGACCAGGACTGGGGGGCTGATTGGCCTACTCCTGTTCCTGTGATAGAATTCATGGTCCTTTATGGAGGTGGGGGGAGGGCGAGAATAGACAAGAAGAAAAATATAGGAGCTGAATTTGCGGCCGCTATAGGTTTGTACGAGGTGCGCATGCGCCCGTAGGGGCCCCGCAAGTTCCGGGTTTAGGCATGCACTGTGCTGAAATCCGGAACTTGCGATCGATTAGATCATGGTAAGGGAAAAAAGCCCTTTATATCCACTGTATCTAGGTCCCTCAATTTTATACACCTCAATGAGGTCTCCCCTCAGCCTCCTCTGTTCCAATGAAAACAAATCCAGCCTATCCAATCTGTCCTCATAGCTTAGATTCCCCACTTTCGGCAACATCCTCGTAAATCTCCTCTGTACCCTCTCCAGTGCAATCATGTCCTTCCTGTAATGTGATGACCAGAACTGCATGCAGTACTCCAGCTGTGGCCTAACCAGTGTTTTATGCAGTTCAAGCTTAACCTCCCTGCTCTTGTATTCTATGCCTCGGCTAATAAAGGCAAGCATTCCGTATGCCTTCTTAACCACCTTATCAACCTGGTCTGCTACTTTCAGGGATCTGTGGACACTCCAAGATCCCTTTGTTCCTCTACACTTCTCAGTATCTTACTATTTAATGTGTATTACCTTTCCTTGTTAGCGCTCCCGAAATGCATTACCTCACACTTCTCTGGATTAAATTCCATTTGCCACTGTTCTGCCCACCTGACCGTTTGATTGATATCTTCCAGCAGTCTGCAGCTTTCTTCATTATCAACCACACAGCCAATTTTAGTATCATCTGCAAACTTCTTAAACATAACCCCTATATTCAAGTCTAGATCATTGATGTACATCACAAAAAGCAAGGGGCCAAGTAGAGCTCTGTCGAACCCCACTGGAAACATCCTTCCAGTCGCAAAAACACCCATCGATCATTGCCCTTTGCTTTCTGCCTGAGCCAATTTTGGATCTAACTTGCCACTTTGCCCTGGATGGCATGGGCTTTTACTTTTGTGACCAGTCTACCATGTGGGACCTTATCAAAAGCTTCGCTAAAATCCATATACACTACATCATACGCATTGCCTTCATCGACCCTCCTGGTTACCTCCTTGCCATTATAGTCACTAATAAATCCAATGAGGAATTGAGAAGAAACTTTTTTTATACATAGATGTCTAGAATGTAGAACTTGCTACCATCTGAGGCGAATAGAATAGATGCATTAAGAGGAAGCTGGATAAGTAGATGAGGTAGAAAGAAATAGGATATGCTGATAGGGCGAGATGAAGTAGAGTGGCAAGAGGCTCGTGTGGAACATAAACATAAGCATCCACCAGTTGGGCTGAATGGCCTGTTTCTGTGCTGTAAATTCTATGCATTAGTCAAAGCTCCTATGAAAGCACCTATGACCACAGCAAAGACCAAATGAACCCAAGAGGTATGGCAAGAAAGCATGAATGGGGTACTAAAGTTGCATGTTCAGCCATGAACTCATTGAATGGCGGTGCAGGCTCGAAGGGCCGAATGGCCTACTCCTGCACCTATTTTCTATGTTTCTATGCTAAGAGGGAAGAGCAGAGTTGTTCCTTCCAGCCTAGTCTAACTCAAAAACCAACATTTCATGCCTGGGCACTTCTTCATACCGAGGAAAAGCACTAGATGCTAAGGGGGGGAAATGTGTGTCAAGCAGGAAGAAAAGGGGAACAACAAACAACATTAGAGTCAAGGAATGAAGATAATATCAAAGGTTTTGAGATATTTTTCTCCAAACGGGGAGGGAAATAGCAAGGTGGAAGTTCCAAGGGAGGGAGTTCCAGAGGACAAAAATGCAATTGGAACAAGTGATGAAAGCTAGAGTGGAGAACAGGGAATAATCTGGTGGCACAGGATATATATGGGCATTTAAAGCTGGAGGAGATCAGGGTAGGGCGAGGTCAGGCACGAAAGATTTGAAAGCAAGAATGAGAATCCTGAAAGTCAGTTTGATGGGCATCGGAAGCAGTAGAGTTTGGATCAGATGAAAGGAATGAAGCAGGCCGTTGCATTTTAAGAGAGTTAAAATTGTGGAGAGACGTGATTGGCTAGCAGAGATTGAACCTCAAGGTGATAAAGGCTTGGACCAGGGGAGTAGGGTTTTGACAGCAGTGGGGAAGAAACAGTGGCAGAGGTAAGCAATGTTTTGGAGTTGAAGAAACCAGTATTGATTACCTGGGGGAGGGAGGAAAAGGAAGAAGGAAACTAAGCTGGCAATTAAGCTATATGTGAAGCTTTGGCACCTCTCGACGCAGGTCGAGTCACAGCAGTTGGAGTCAAGACCAGAGGCACACATACACTGATGGAAGCTAAAGTGTAAGGGCTTAGATTTGTCAATTATCACAATAATTAAGAGCAGGAGTAGGCATTCGGCCCCTCGAGCCTGCTCCATATTTCATTATCATGGCTGATCTTCTACCTCAACTTCACTTTCCTGCACTATCCCCGTATCCCTTGATTCCCTTAACATTCAAAAATCTATCAATCTCGGTCTTCAATATAGTCAACGACTGAGCATCTATCGTCCTCTGGGGTAGAGAATTCTAAAGATTCACCAGCCTGAGTGAAGAAATTTCTCATCTCAGTCCTAAATGGCCGACCCCTTATTCTGAGACTGTGACCCTTGGTTCTAGACTCCCCAGCCAGGGGAAACATCCTCCCTGCATCTACCCTGTCAAGCCCTGTAACAATTTTGTATATTTCAATGAGATCACCTCTCATTCTTCTAAACTCTAGAGAATATAGGCCCAGTTTACTTAATCTCTCCTCATAGGACAATCCCCTCATCCCAGTCTGGTGAACCTTCATTGCACTCCCTCTGTGGCAAGTACATCCTTCCTTGGATAAAGAAATGAAACGGTGCACAATACTCCAGGTGTGTTCTCACCAGGGCCCTATATAATTGCAGCAAGACGTCTTTACTTTTATACTCAAATCCTCTTGTAATAAAGGCCAACATACAATTTGCTTTCTTAATTGCTTGCTGTACCTGTATATTAACTTCCAGTGATTCGTGTATAAGGACACCCAGGTCCCTCTGAACACCAACATTTCCCAATCTCTCAGCATTTAAAAAATACTCTGCTTTTTCTATTTTCCTTACCAAAGTGGATAACTTCACATTTCTTCACATTATATTTCATTTGCCATGTTGTTGGCCACTCACTTAGCCTGTCTATATCACCTTGAAGCCTCTTTGCATCCTCCTCACTACTTACATTCCCACCTAGCTTTGCATCATCAGTATCATTTGGTCCCCTCATCCAAATCATTGATAGATTGTGACTAGCTGGGGCCCAAGCACCGATCCTTGCAGCACCCCACTAGTTACATCCTGCCACCTGAAAATGACCCGTTTACTCCCTGTTTTCTGTCCGTTAACCAATCCTCGTTAGTATATTACCCCTAATTCCATGTTTTGTTTAATAACCTCTTGTGTGGCACCTTATCAAATGCCTTCTGAAAATACAAATACACATCCACTGGTCTCCCTTTATCTATTCTACTAGTTACAACCTCAAAACAGTTTTGTCAAACATGATTTCCCTTTTATAAATATGTTTTGACTCTGCCCAATCCTATTATTTTTCAAGTGCCCTGTTACCACATCCTTAATAATAGATTCTAGCATTTTCCCTACTACTGATGTCAGGCTAACTGGTCTTTAATTCCCCATTTTCTCTCCCCCTCCTTTCTTACATAGCGGGGTTACATTAGCTACCTTCCAGTCTGCGGAACCTTTCTAGAATCTATGGAATTTTAGAAGATGACAACCAATGCATCCACTATCTCTATAGCCACCTTTTTCAAAACCTTAGGATGTAGGCCATCAGGTCCAGGGGATTTTTTCGGCTTTCAGTCCCATTAATTTCTCCAGTATTATTTTTGTACTAATACTAATTTCTTTCAGTTCCTCATTCTTGCTAGACCCTTGGTTCTCCACTATTTCCGGGAGGTTTTTTGCATCTTCTTCCATGAAGACAGACACAAAGTATTTGTTTAATTTCTCTATTCCCCATTATAATTTCTCCTGTCTCAGCCTGTAAGGGACCCACATTTACTTTCGCTAATCTTTTCCTTTTTACATACCTATAGAAGCTTTTACAGTCTGTTTTTATGTCTCTCGTTAGTTTACTCTCATTCTATTTTCCCTTTCTTTATCAATTTCTTGATCCTCCTTTGCTGAATTCTAAAATCCTCCCTTGCTGAATTCTAAAATCCTCCCAATCGTCAGGTTTACTGCTCTTTTTGGCAACATCTTCCTTTGATCAAATACTATCTTTAACTTCACTTGTTAGCCATGGTGGGATTACTTTCCTGTGGGATTTTTGAGCTTTAAAAGGAGTGTATGTTTATTGTAAATTATGCATCAATTCTTTAAATGCTAATCATTGCTGATCTACCGTCATAGCTTTTAATTTAGTTTCCCAATCTACCTTACCCAACTCTCCTCTCATAGTTACATAGTTTACTTTGTTTAGATTTAAGACCCTAGTTTCAGATTTAACTAAATTACTTTCAAACTCATTATAAAATTCTATCATATTGGGCCCAAGTTTCCACAGGATAAAAAACGGGCGCCCCTCCGAGCTGGGCGCCCGTTTTTCGCGCCTAAAACGGCGCCAGAAAAAAAACTCGCTATTCTCGAGCGCTTTGCAGCTCCTTGTCTGTTTGGCGCGGCGCCCAGGGGGGCGGAGCCTACACTCGTGCCGATTTTGTAAGTGGGAGGGGGCGGGTACTATTTAAATTAGTTTTTTTCCTGCCGGCAACGCTGCGCGTGCGCGTTGGAGCGTTCGCACACGCGCAGTGTGAAGGAAACATTGGCACTCGGCCATTTTTGTAGATCTTTGTAGCTGTTTAATTTTTGAAAATTTTTTAATAAAAGCACATTGCCATCAGCACAGAGGCTTCTTGCAGCCTTCTCACTGTCTCCTTCCCCTCCCCGGCAACAAACGGCGGTTTCCTCCCCCTCACTCCCCTCCCCTCTGCGGCGGCAACAAACCGCTGTCTCCTTCCCCTCCCTCCCCTCCGCGGCGGCAAACAGCTGTCTCCTTCCCCTCCCTCCTCTCCACGGCGGCAACAAACCGCTGTCTCCTTCCCCTCCACGGCGGCAACAAACCGCTATCTCCTTCCCCTCCCTCCCCTCTGCGGCGGCAACTAACCGCTGTCTCCTTCCCCTCCCTCCACGACAACAAACGGCGGTTTCCTTCCCCACCCCCCCGCGGCAACGAACGATGGCTGAAGCACTTTCACACAGGTAGGAAGATAGTTTATTTAATCTTTTCTTTGCTTATAAATGTTTATTCAGGTTGGATTTATTTGTATAATATTTGTAGAAGTATAAATAAAGATTTATTGTAGAATTTAATGAGTTCCCTTTCCCCCCCCACCTCGTTCTGGACTCCTAATTTGTAACCTGCGCCTGATTTTTTGTGTAGAACAGGTTTTTTCAGTTCTACAAAAATCTTCACTTGCTCCATTCTACTTTAGTTTAGAGTACGTTTTCACTGTGGAAACTTTGAAATCAGGCGTCAGTGGCCGGACACGCCCCCTTTTGAAGAAAAAATTCTGTTCCAAAGTAGAACTGTTCTACCTCACTAGAACTTCAGAAAAAAAAATGTGGAGAATTGCGATTTCTAAGATAGTCCGTTCTTCACCAGTTGCTCCTAAAAATCAGGCGCAAATCATGTGGAAACTTGGGCCCATTATGTTCACTCTTCCCTAAAGGCCCCTTTACTACAAGGTTATTAATGAACCCTTTCTCATCGCGCAACACTAGATCTAAAATAGCCTGTTATTAAGCTGGAGAACATTTTGACTCATCCAACCCATGTTGGACAGACAGTCGGAGAGTGTAGCAACAGCTTTTGGATCAATGAAAAGGTGAGAGAGTTAGAACTGGGTATAATCAGCATGTTCAGTCACTAATGAGCTAACCTCATGTTTTTGAAGATCAAGGGAAGGGATAGTTCATAAATGATATGGGGCAGAGCCCATATACCAGTCACAACCCTGCAAGTGGAAGAGAAGCTTTGAGACTCAATATTGGCATTGCAAGAGGAGCTTTGAGACTCAATATTGGCATTGCAAGAGGAGGAATCTGGAGAGAGCAACTACATGGAAGTAGACTGCAAAGGAGAGAACTTGGATGAATGTTAAGTGGTTGACCATGTTGAAGGCAGTGGAGAGGAGAAATAGCAGAAACTGAGAGCCATGTTGAGTTACTAATGGCTGCCTATCTGACTTTGACCAATGAAGGCTCAGTACTGTTAGCAAAACTGAACCAATATTGGAGAGCACCGGAAAAGGAATGTCATGAGCATAATTGCAATCCAATTTGCAGTGGTTCACTAATTACATAACATGAGCAATGCCAAATTAGATGTTAAAACTGCAATGCCCCACAGTGGTAGCATTTTTTTTTTTTAAATTTCAGACCTACAGAATAGAGTATAAAAAAATCTTTCCAGTGCCACACATCAACAGAGGTCATTTCTAGGAACATGTGTTCCTATTACACTCCTATGCCTCTGGGTTATAGTTCTATAATTAGCATAAACCTTGCAGCAAAGATTGGAGGTCAACATCGGAGACGCATAACTAATATTTTTGCTCAAACTGGCATTAAAATCTTGAGCAGCTTTATAACAGATATCATCTTCAGATACCCCTTTAAAGCATAGTTTTTCTTAGCTCCTACTTATGGTGAAACAATTATTGTGCCATAGCTATATGACACAAATTGGGATCCTGCTACAGCAAGTTGCACTGGCATGAGCAATTATATAATCTTCAAAGTTAATAATTGATTTGGCTGGGGGCATTTATTTCTTAACATTTTAGAAGACAAGGTGAAACAATTTTGAAAGCCAAGCCTTAGAGTTTTACAGGTTAGTGAGAGCAAGGGATGGAATGATGGGTGATTAGATAGTCGTACTGGGAAAAGATTAAGCACTTTGGACTAAAATGGAGGTGTAAATGGTTACAGCAATTAGCAGAGGGATAGGGAAGCCGATACATGACCAGTGGGGTGGTCCTCAGACCTGGGGGTCCACCTGCTTTTCTTCCGCCACGTTTCTGGGCTACAGGAGCCGTTTCCTCCTTACCAGATTTCCCATGCTTCCCTCACTCTCCGGTACTCTGCAGTAACCATTTATACCTCCTCTGGATCCATCTTTTGTTTTTATACTTGTCTGATTATAACCTCCTTTTGACTGGCACCATCACTTTTGTCATTTAATAACTCCTGCCCTCCACAAGCCTCCCTTTTGTTCTTTTCTTGTCCACTTTTCCCTGGCTCTGTACTTGCTTAAAAGCTGTTCATCTCTCAAGATAGTCACTAATAAATCCAATAGGGAATTCAGCAGAAACTTCTTTATCTAAAGAATGGTTAGAATGTGAAACTCACTACCACAAGGAGTAGTTGAGGTGAATAGCGTAGATGCATTTAAGAGGAAGCTAGATAAACAGGTAAGAGAGAAAGGAATAGAAGGATATGCTAATCGGGTTAGATAAAGCGGGGTGGGAGGAGGCTCACGTGGACCAGCATGGGCCAGTTGAGCCGACTGGCCTGTTTCTGTGCTGTACATTCTACGCAATTCTACGCAACATCTTCCAGTTTGGATGAAAGGTCAGCAACCTGCAATATTAACTCTGTTTTCTCTCCACAGATATTGCCTGACCTGCTGAGTGTTTCCAGCAATTATTAAAAAACAGTCATCAAAAATAATTATCAAATGTAAGGTGGGACCACCAGAGAACAAGTAGTGAGAATAGGATAGTGAGTTAGTGGAGGATACGCAGAAATCGAGATACCATGCTTCAGTGTTTATAAAAGAGGATATTAGGGAGGTGGTAAATCCTGAATTGGTTAAAAGCAAGATGAGATAGATTAGAATAAATAAATGGAAAGTATTAGAGACGTTAGTTAAACTAAAAGGAGGACAAAGTGCTGGAACCCGATGGAATACATCCGAGCATCCAGAATGAAATGTGGAAGAAATTATGGCAGCTCTAGAAATTGTATTTAATGGTTCTATTGAAAATGAAAGTGTGCTAGAAGACTGGAGAGTGGCCAATGAAATGCCCATTTTCAGAAAGGTAGACAGAGCTAACTCAGGAAATTACAGTCCAGTTAATTGAACATGTGGTCAAAAAAATTTTGGAATTGCCAAAAATCTCTCATCTTACATAATTCTGATAAAAAAATATCAAATATATCCATAAAATGGGTTAGTGTTAGAAATGCCTTCAAGCAATTTTCCAAAAGCCTTGCCCGTCTGCTCATCTTCAGGTTGGAATTGGAATATGATATACGAGATGCATCATAGAAGTTGTAATTTTCACCCTGCTTCTGCAGTATTAAAATATCTGGAGCAGATCTTGACAACCAGATAATAAAACGACTGTGGAGTTCTAGCCCCTGTGAACAATGTGTGCACACACAAGTGTGAGGGGGGAATGCATCATGGGAGTTGCAACTGTTGCTACTTTCTTATGGAACTACAATACTTTGATGTACAGTGACGAAAAGGCCAAAAGTTTACAAACTGCTGTGAAGAATCAGTAACTGGAAACACATTTTTAAAATGATGCAAGGACAGGACCTGATCAATTACAGCTTAAGCAAGAACTAAAAGTTTACTGTGGGAGAAAAGAGTAGAGAAAATAAAATCAATCTGATGGAAAGGAAGAGGTTTGGAAGAAAAAAAGGGAATCAAATTACTAGCATATTAACCAAGTTTAGCAAAAAGTGCATTATAAATATAATCTGTTAGGAGTATATCTTTCAGTACCAATGAGCAATATAATATTTTTACTTTATACTCATTAATCTTCCATGATGCTGCACATGGGGAATCAAGACCAAGTGCAGACTTCAGGTGAAGCAGCATTGGAGGGCGAGTGATGATTGGACCAGGGCACACAGAAGTAATTGAGCTCCTTTTTCAAGTCATAGAATCTGTCCTTATTTTTAGATTTGTTATAAATTCCCATGTCCACATGTACAACACAAATTGCCTGCGTCATCTTATGTTATAATTATACCTTCCCACTAGTGGCGGTACTGGCACTGCATTGCATCAATCAATCAGAGTGTAATTACAGTATCGCAAACTTAGATTGTTTCCATTATTATGAACATAGGAATATATAATGGTAAATTTGACAAGTGTGTGCAGACACAAGATTTTTTAAATAAAATACAGATATATTCATCACGTGTTATATATAACCATCTTTATAGATTTTTTTTGTAATCCAGAATAATTTCCAATAGAAACCAATGGCATATTTCCTTTATAAATTGCTCATCTATGTTGCAAAATTCAACTCTGCCGATATTCAACCTGTATATTATAATTGGGGTGGACAACAGAGAGGGTTGCCAAGAGTTGCCCCGTTTTTTTTTAAGTAGCTTTTTTTGGAGTAACTTAAAAATCACAAATTTCCCCATTTAACTTGCTCCAATGTGAGTCAGTTAGTTAGGTGTTTCCAAAAGGGAGCGTGACACTTACACCTCTTCTGGCCATAGAAGCAAATTTGGCCGGCAGAAAGTTACTCCAAACTAACTTAGGCCAGTGTATGTGGCCACTTTTGTAGGCACAAAAAAACCTTACCTACTTTTAAGAAATCAGCGCAGGTAGCCAGAGATAGGATGTGGGGGGGGGGGGGGGAGGTGAGTTAGAGGATTCTAAAGCACTAAAGACCTTCACAACATCAGCACAACATTACAACATCTTCAGCACAACAGCTGCACAACATCATCAAAACTAAATGAAAGATAAATCAGCTACTGAAAATAGAGCAGTCCTACCTTGCCGACTGCAGAACGCACTGGCTAGCTCTCCCGCTAGGGCAAGGGGCGGCAGGCACGCATGACTGTAGGGGTGAGGGATTTTTACTTTTTAACAGTTGGCCCTAAATGTGTGGTCCTAATGCAGCATGATTCAGTTTAAATGCAAACTATCTTTTATTGGAAATTTTACAGTGCACTTCAACGACAACAATAACAACAGCAAAGAAAGGCTGCACCCATCCCTCACCCACATCTCGGGGAAAGTGTACTCCCTCACAGGATCGGTAATGGTGGTAGTAGTTTGGGGGCCCGGCTTGGGTCTGATGCGTGGATTGAAGTGGGAGTGGCATTTGAATATCCGGCCTTTGTGCCCTTATTGCAGAAGCTAGCTCCCTCATGGCATTTGCCATCATTTGCTTACCGTCTGAAATGCCCGCCCTCACTTCCCGTCTCAGTGCAGAGATTTCACCCGAGAGTATCGCGACCTCATCACGCACCCTACTGACGGCCGCCACAAGTGATCTTATGAGGGCATTGGTCTCCTCACCCAATGAATCAACCTGATTAATCTCTGCTGAGGGCTGCATTTCAAGCGAGACTGGTCAGCTTCTCCTTCCCCTCGCCGTGGGTCTGCCTAGTGGTACCCCTCCAGTGTGAGGTGCAGGTTGGGACGGTGGGGAACTGGGTGTCCCAAGATGCATTTCCCGACCGCCACTGGGACCCGTGACCTCGGAAGGTGTGAACCCATGGAATGTTGCCGAGGAGCTCATGGAGGTTTCTGGCAGTGTGATGCCCTGTGCTATGGCCTGATCCATATCGCGGTCAGCATTCTCCTGTGCACACATTTCCATGGACCCCCCACCCCCACCACCCCACCCACCCGCCTTGGTCTGGAGCGCATGCATCTGGATCCTCTGGTGGATCTTCAGGATCTTGGAGTGTCTTCTTCTTCTGAAAAATACAACAGAACAGTCAAATGGTTAGCAGCAAAGGAGAGGGCATGATGGGTGACATGAGTAGTCTGACACATAGCAGGCCAGTCAGCAGGTTGATTTGAAGGGCAACTATGCATTTTAATGACTCATCCTCACGTGTGGGTCCAGCTTTTCTGCCGGTGCAACTCAGCAAGGCAGCAACCTTCTGTTCCAGGGGTGACAGTTGGTGCAGATGTGGCGGACCTCCTCCTGTTCTAGTTCTCTCCCTTTTGTTGTGGGCCAATTTCTTCTGCAAAGATGAAAATATTAATTTTCAGACATGGTGCGCTTCTGATGGGTGGGACACATACAGGTGGTCACATTTTCCATTGCAATTCAATTTAAAGATGAAGATGAAGATGATTACTTACACTCACTACTTGACCAACATCCTTCCATTTCTTCTTGCACTGGCTTCCAGATCTCGCGGTATTGACCCCAGCGGAGAATTCTTCTGCAACTAGGTTCCATCTTTTTCTCATTTCCTTGGTGAAACTTTTGACAGACTACTCTTGCTGATATCCAGCTCCAGCTATTTCTTCTCAATTACAGTCACTAGTTCCTCCACTTCCTCATGGAGGAAATTCTTTGTTCGTCTCGCACGCTCTTGCGCCATTCGTCTATTGGACTCTCACTTCTCACCTTTCTTCCACCTATCCAGCACTCCTTTCTGCTCCCTCAGCCACACAAAAATCAATATTCAACCTTACCTTTATATATGCTCCATTACCAATGATACTGAGGACACTCTCCCTTTAATTGTCCAATTGCCAAGCTTCCTGTTGCACTGCGCATGCGCGCAAACTGAACCGCCCATGGCGTATGTGTGCACGCTCAAATGGACCTGCGCCCCCCTGCCGGCACTCCACACAAAACGCTGGGCCGAAGCTCCGCCCCCCACCCCCGGCTCTGCAGCGCCACGCCGATGGATCCGGCCGACGAGGGAGTGGCCAAATTAAGAGGTAAATTTTGGCCGCTTTTTTGGCTCACAAAGTCGGCGTGCCACCCTAACTACGCTGCTCTAGGCAGCTGGGAAAATTTTGGCCCTATAAGTCATGTATAGAAAATTTGAAACTGCATGCATATTTTAATGCCATGTATTTTTAGTAACAAATTGCTGAATAGCTTGCACAATTTTATCCAACCAGTTAAGTACTTTGACTGCAACTCAACGACTATGAGAACATACTGGAAAAGTCTTGCTTTTAATTTGATTCTACAGAAAACAGTTAAGCACTTTAGTTCAACTTTGCTCCTCCTTTATAAAATCGCGCAAGGAACAGCCACCTGCATATTATAGCCAACAGATAGATTGCACTGAATTCAGAGATGTCCTCATTTAACCACTTTCTTTGCAGCTTAAGCTTTCCTCACAGCTGGGACAAGTCTGCTTTCTTTTCTTTGAACCCTTTGCATGGCATATATTTTGTGTGACAACTACCAGAACTGAACACAATACTTAAAATGTGAAACAGTCATTTCTGTTCATTCCCAGCATTTCCCTTGATTTCTGCTCTCAATGAACCCTAAATTCTGCCCACCGTCTCACCAATGCATTGTAGAGCTGAAGCAAAACATCTACAGACTTGTATCCTATAATACTGACTATATATTCTAGCATTCTATTAGTTTTGTCTTATAACACTTATGTGAAGCGTCTTGGGATGTTCTACTACGTTAAAGGTGCTATATAAATACAAGTTGTTGTTTGCTTAATAAATTGGTCACATTATGTCTCCCCGTGCCATGTGAAAATCAATGCAATTCATCATACGATGAACATTTCTTTGGCCAATGTGCAATGTTAAATTTAATTTTCCATTTGTCCATTCAATTGCACAACTAATCAGAATACTTCTGTAAATTTTTAGCAGCAATGTGTATCGCTACTGCTCTATTTTAGTGTCGTCAGCAAATCTGACATTATATTTGGCTTCAGTCTCTAGGTCATTAAATATAGATTAGAAACAACGGTCCAATCAATGGCCACTGCAGAACTGCATACAACACCATGCCTCCAGTTTGACATTACCCATCTTACGAGTACACTTCATTTTTTACTTTGTAAATCAATTTCTTTTAATTCACAATTTCTATCCTGGATTAATTTGACTTAATTACAAGTCTTATATCATATGACCATCTTTGTCAAAGGTTTTCTGAAAATCCAAATAAATGACATCACAAGTGTTCCATTATCTATATTCTCAAAAAAAAAATTTGGTGTCAGGCAGAATATTTCTCTTCTAAACCTACTCTAGCTGTTTATTAAGTTATTGTTTTACAAGTAGTCCTCCAGCCTCACCCTTCAAATAGTTTCCTGGTATTGACGTTGGGCTAAAGTGCTTGTAAATAAAAGTGAAATGTCACCTTTTAAAAATGTAGCCAAGTTTGCTGCTTCCAGTCCTTCAGAACCTCATTGTAGCCCAACCATTCTTTCATAGTAATAGCAAGTGCATGAAAATTTCTGCTCTCGTATCCTTCAGTGCTTCAGGTAAATGCCAGTAGCACAAGATATCTATTAGTCTCAAGTCCTTTACCTTATCAAGTATTTGATGACTAACTTAAAACTTGAAGGATATTGGTGTACTTAAATTGGTTAGCCATTTCGGTCATTCTTTTCTGAAAATATATTAACATTTTACTTCTTTAGTTATACAATCACTTCAATGTTTTACAATTCTTTCAAATCAATCTTTTACTTCCAGGATACCAAAGAATTTTTTTTAGTACTGTGTCTAACTCATTAGGGGTGCAAAACATGCCATGGATCATCTCAATCTGATTAAGCAAATTCTTATATTCCTCCCAGAATTTCTCACCTCCTTATCCATGTAATCTTTGTATAGTTTGTGCTCTTTCTCATTCCCATTTTAATTTCCCTATTCATTCATTTATGGAGTTGCTTAAATATAAACATCATACATATTTTTACAGATGTTCAAAATTTCAACTAACTTCTTTCAGCTATGCATTCCCATTAATTCCATTCTTAAGTTTGAATTTTTAAATCAATATACAAATTTATGTCCTGTTCCTTACTGGTGCCAACTGCTGGATAATATTTTCATAAGTGATCTTTGAGCAAGACACTGCCAGTCATTACGGTCCTCAACAAGAAATCAATTAACGATAGTGATCTATCTGCAATGGCCAACTGCTAAAATTCAAACATCCTAATAAAAATGGATTAAGTGGAGTACATTATTTTATGTGACACTGGAGGATAACTATTGTCATTGAAGAGGAATACAATCAGTATAGTGAGTTGAGAGATTCTCAAAGATTCAGAAAGCAAAATAGAAAGGAATGTTTATATTGCACCTTTCACATCAAGTTATCCCAAAGCACTTCAAAGCCAATTAATTATTTTTGAGATTTAGTCACTGTTGTTACATAGGCAAACACGGCATGCAATTTGCATAAAAGTTCCACGTATGCACAGTTGGTACACTTACATTTCAAAGTGAGTATTTGCCCTCTTATTGTTACAAGCAGTACCACGGAGTTAGATTCAGTTTTTACTCTACAGGCGTCAAGGATTTTTTTTAAACCAGTGTTTGAGATCGTATTCTGCAATTCTATTCATTTACAATTAGGGCCATGTTCTTGGTGATCGGATAAATCAAATTTTGTTTTTACCCCACAGTATTCCATCTGTAGTCTCCGTTCATTTTACCATGAAAACCATTAGTCAGTTGCGTTGGCTACAGGGATACCATGAAAAGACTTCACAAATTACAACATTGCAGATTTTAAGAAAATACAATTTCTAGGAGGACAAACCAAGTACTGTATAAAATAGACTGTTTATAGCAGGACAGATACAATAATTAACAACATTTTAAACTTCTGAAATAAAATTAGCTGATGAAATGGATTAAAAAAAATTTACAAAATATCTACAATCCTTGGGCTCAATTTCCCCCAATAATTTGCACCTTTTTTGGAGCAGACTGCTCTTTTTGGCCTGTTGAAAAACCACAGTTTCTCCAATCAATTTGCACCAGCATAACTCAAGTTGGTTAAGATTTTTTTAGGTCATTTATTTTTCAGCCAAGTGGGGCATAACCAGCCACCCATGCCAATTCTGGCCATTTAGGGAAGTTTGGCCAGCTGAGAGTTACTCCAGTTGTGCTTAGGCCAGCATATGTGGCCTCTGCAGAAAAACCTTCCCGACAGTTAAGGAAATCGGCGCAGGTAAGGAAATCGGTGAAGCAGATGCCCGGACACAGTAAAAGAATTGAAAAATACATAGCAGCAACTTAGTTCCAACCCTGCCCGAAGGCTGTCCGCTCCCACTCTCGGGCCACCAGTTCTGAGAGCGAGAGAGCGAGCGAAACAGAGAGAGCGAGCGAAACAGAGAGAGCGAGCGAAACAGAGAGAGCGAGCGAAACAGAGAGAGCGAGCGAAACAGAGCGAGCGAGCGAAACAGAGCGAGCGAGCGAAACAGAGCGAGCGAGCGAAACAGAGCGAGCGAGCGAAACAGAGCGAGCGAGCGAAACAGAGCGAGCGAGCGAAACAGAGCGAGCGAGCGAAACAGAGCGAGCGAGCGAAACAGAGCGAGCGAGCGAAACAGAGCGAGCGAGCGAAACAGCGAGCGAGCGAAACAGAGCGAGCGAGCGAAAGAGAGAGCGAGCGAGCGAAAGAGAGAGAGAGCGAGCGAGCGAGCGAAAGAGAGAGAGCGAGCGAAAGAGAGAGAGCGAGAGAGCGAGCGAAAGAGAGAGAGAGAGCGAGCGAGCGAGCGAAAGAGAGAGCGCGAGCGAGCGAAAGAGAGAGCGCGAGCGAGCGAAAGAGAGAGCGCGAGCGAGCGAAAGAGAGCGCGAGCGAGCGAAAGAGAGAGCGCGAGCGAGCGAAAGAGAGAGCGCGAGCGAGCGAAAGAGAGAGCGCGAGCGAGCGAAAGAGAGAGAGCGAGCGAGCGAGCGAGCGAGAGAGAGCGAGCGAAAGAGAGAGAGAGAGCGAGCGAAAGAGAGAGAGAGAGCGAGCGAAAGAGAGAGAGAGAGAGAGCGAGCGAGAGAGAGAGAGCGAGCGAAAGAGAGAGAGAGAGCGAGCGAAAGAGAGAGAGAGAGCGAGCGAGCGAGAGAGAGAGAGCGAGCGAAAGAGAGAGAGCGAGCGAGCGAAAGAGAGAGAGCGAGCGAGCGAAAGAGAGAGAGCGAGCGAGCGAAAGAGAGAGAGCGAGCGAGCGAAAGAGAGAGAGCGAGCGAGCGAAAGAGAGAGAGCGAGCGAGCGAAAGAGAGAGAGCGAGCGAGCGAAAGAGAGAGAGCGAGCGAGCGAAAGAGAGAGAGCGAGCGAGCGAAAGAGAGAGAGCGAGCGAGCGAAAGAGAGAGAGCGAGCGAGCGAAAGAGAGAGAGCGAGCGAGCGAGCGAAAGAGAGAGAGCGAGCGAGCGAAAGAGAGAGAGCGAGCGAGCGAAAGAGAGAGAGCGAGCGAGCGAAAGAGAGAGCGAGCGAGCGAGCGAAAGAGAGAGCGAGCGAGCGAGCGAAAGAGAGAGAGCGAGCGAGCGAAAGAGAGAGAGCGAGCGAGCGAAAGAGAGAGAGCGAGCGAGCGAAAGAGAGAGCGAGCGAGCGAAAGAGAGAGCGAGCGAGCGAAAGAGAGAGCGAGCGAGCGAAAGAGAGAGAGAGCGAGCGAGCGAAAGAGAGAGAGAGCGAGCGAGCGAAAGAGAGAGAGAGCGAGCGAGCGAAAGAGAGAGAGAGCGAGCGAAAGAGAGAGAGAGAGCGAGCGAGAGAAAGAGAGAGAGAGAGCGAGCGAAAGAGAGAGAGAGAGCGAGCGAGAGAAAGAGAGAGAGAGAGCGAGCGAAAGAGAGAGAGCGAGCGAGCGAAAGAGAGAGAGAGAGCGAGCGAGCGAAAGAGAGAGAGAGCGAGCGAGCGAGCGAGCGAGAGAGCGAGCGAGCGAAAGAGAGAGAGAGCGAGAGAAAGAGAGAGAGAGCGAGAGAAAGAGAGAGAGAGCGAGAGAAAGAGAGAGAGAGCGAGAGAAAGAGAGAGCGCGAGCGAGAGAAAGAGAGAGAGAGAGCGAGCGAAAGAGAGAGAGAGAGCGAGCGAAAGAGAGAGAGCGAGCGAAAGAGAGAGAGAGCGAGCGAGAGAGCGAGCGAGCGAGCGAAAGAGAGAGAGAGCGAGCGAAAGAGAGAGAGAGCGAGCGAAAGAGAGAGAGAGCGAGCGAGCAAAAGAGAGAGAGCGAGCGAGCGAAAGAGAGAGAGCGAGCGAGCGAAAGAGAGAGAGCGAGCGAGCGAGAGCGAAAGAGAGCGAGCGAGCGAAAGAGAGCGAGCGAGCGAGCGAGCGAGCGAGCGAGCGAAAGAGAGAGCGAGCGAGCGAAAGAGAGCGCGAGCGAGCGAAAGAGAGAGCGAGCGAGTGAAAGAGAGAGCGAGCGAGCGAGCGAAAGAGAGAGCGAGCGAAAGAGAGAGCGAGCGAAAGAGAGAGCGAGCGAGCGAAAGAGAGAGCGAGCGAGCGAAAGAGAGAGAGAGAGAGCGAGCGAGCGAAAGAGAGAGAGAGAGAGCGAGCGAGCGAAAGAGAGAGCGAGCGAGCGAAAGAGAGAGCGAGCGAGCGAAAGGGAGAGAGAGAGAGAGAGAGAGAGAGAGAGAGAGAGAGAGAGAGAGAGAGAGAGAGAGAGAGAGAGCGAGCGAGCGAAAGAACGAGCGAGCGAGCGAAAGAGAGAGAGAGAGCGAGAGAAAGAGAGAGAGAGCGAGCGAGAGAAAGAGAGAGAGAGCGAGCGAGAGAAAGAGAGAGAGAGCGAGCGAGCGAAAGAGAGAGAGAGAGCGAGCGAAAGAGAGAGCGAGCGAGCGAAAGAGAGCGCGAGCGAGCGAAAGAGAGAGCGAGCGAGCGAAAGAGAGAGCGAGCGAGCGAAAGAGAGAGCGAGCGAGCGAGCGAAAGAGAGAGAGCGAGCGAGCGAAAGAGAGAGCGAGCGAGCGAAAGAGAGAGCGAGCGAGCGAAAGAGAGAGCGAGCGAGCGAAAGAGAGAGCGAGCGAGCGAAAGAGAGAGCGAGCGAGCGAAAGAGAGAGCGAGCGAGCGAAAGAGAGAGAGAGAGCGAGCGAGCGAAAGAGAGAGCGAGCGAGCGAAAGAGAGAGCGAGCGAGCGAGCGAAAGAGAGAGCGAGCGAGCGAAAGGGAGAGAGAGAGAGAGAGAGAGAGAGAGAGAGAGAGAGAGAGAGAGAGAGAGAGAGAGAGCGAGCGAAAGAACGAGCGAGCGAGCGAAAGAGAGAGAGAGAGCGAGAGAAAGAGAGAGAGAGCGAGCGAGAGAAAGAGAGAGAGAGCGAGCGAGAGAAAGAGAGTGAGCGAGAGAAAGAGAGAGAGAGCGAGCGAGCGAAAGAGAGAGAGAGAGCGAGCGAAAGAGAGAGAGCGAGCGAGCGAAAGAGAGAGAGAGCGAGCGAAAGAGAGAGAGAGCGAGCGAAAGAGAGAGAGAGCGAGCGAGCGAAAGAGAGAGAGAGCGAGCGAGCGAAAGAGAGAGAGAGCGAGCGAGCGAAAGAGAGAGAGAGCGAGCGAAAGAGAGAGAGAGCGAGCGAAAGAGAGAGAGAGCGAGCGAAAGAGAGAGCGAGCGAGCGAAAGAGAGAGCGAGCGAGCGAAAGAGAGAGCGAGCGAGCGAAAGAGAGAGAGAGCGAGCGAGCGAGAGAGCGAGAGAAAGAGAGAGAGAGCGAGAGAAAGAGAGAGAGAGCGAGAGAAAGAGAGAGAGCGAGCGAGCGAGCGAGAGAGCGAGCGAGCGAAAGAGAGAGAGAGAGCGAGCGAAAGAGAGAGAGAGAGCGAGCGAAAGAGAGAGAGAGCGAGCGAAAGAGAGAGAGAGCGAGCGAAAGAGAGAGCGAGCGAGCGAGCGAAAGAGAGAGCGAGCGAGCGAGCGAAAGAGAGAGCGAGCGAGCGAGCGAAAGAGAGAGCGAGCGAGCGAAAGAGAGAGCGAGCGAGCGAAAGAGAGAGCGAGCGAGCGAAAGAGAGAGAGAGAGAGAGAGCGAGCGAAAGAGAGAGCGAGCGAGCGAAAGAGAGAGCGAGCGAGCGAAAGAGAGAGCGAGCGAAAGAGAGAGAGAGCGAGCGAGCGAAAGAGAGAGAGAGCGAGCGAGCGAGCGAGAGAGCGAGCGAGCGAAAGAGAGAGAGAGCGAGAGAAAGAGAGAGAGAGCGAGAGAAAGAGAGAGAGAGCGAGAGAAAGAGAGAGAGCGAGCGAGCGAGAGAGCGAGCGAGCGAAAGAGAGAGAGAGAGCGAGCGAAAGAGAGAGAGAGAGCGAGCGAAAGAGAGAGAGAGAGCGAGCGAAAGAGAGAGAGAGCGAGCGAAAGAGAGAGAGAGCGAGCGAAAGAGAGAGAGAGCGAGCGAAAGAGAGAGAGAGCGAGCGAGCGAAAGAGAGAGCGAGCGAGCGAAAGAGAGAGCGAGCGAGCGAGCGAAAGAGAGAGCGAGCGAGCGAAAGAGAGAGCGAGCGAGCGAAAGAGAGAGAGAGAGAGAGAGCGAGCGAAAGAGAGAGCGAGCGAGCGAAAGAGAGCGCGAGCGAGCGAAAGAGAGAGAGAGCGAGCGAAAGAGAGAGAGAGCGAGAGCGAAAGAGAGAGAGAGCGAGCGAGCGAAAGAGAGAGCGAGCGAGCGAGCGAGCGAAAGAGAGAGCGAGCGAGCGAAAGAGAGAGCGAGCGAGCGAAAGAGAGAGAGAGAGAGAGAGCGAGCGAAAGAGAGAGCGAGCGAGCGAAAGAGAGCGCGAGCGAGCGAAAGAGAGAGCGAGCGAAAGAGAGAGAGAGCGAGCGAGCGAAAGAGAGAGAGAGCGAGCGAGCGAAAGAGAGAGCGAGCGAGCGAGCGAAAGAGAGAGCGAGCGAGCGAGCGAAAGAGAGAGCGAGCGAGCGAAAGAGAGAGCGAGCGAGCGAAAGAGAGAGAGAGAGAGAGAGCGAGCGAAAGAGAGAGCGAGCGAGCGAAAGAGAGCGCGAGCGAGCGAAAGAGAGAGCGAGCGAAAGAGAGAGAGAGCGAGCGAGCGAAAGAGAGAGAGAGCGAGCGAGCGAAAGAGAGAGCGAGCGAGCGAGCGAAAGAGAGAGCGAGCGAGCGAAAGAGAGAGCGAGCGAGCGAAAGAGAGAGCGAGCGAAAGAGAGAGAGAGCGAGAGAAAGAGAGAGAGAGCGAGAGAGAGAGAGAGCGAGCGAGCGAAAGAGAGAGAGAGCGAGCGAGCGAGCGAGCGAGAGAGCGAGCGAGCGAAAGAGAGAGCGAGCGAGCGAAAGAGAGAGCGAGCGAAAGAGAGAGAGAGCGAGCGAGCGAAAGAGAGAGAGAGCGAGCGAGCGAAAGAGAGAGCGAGCGAGCGAAAGAGAGAGCGAGCGAGCGAAAGAGAGAGCGAGCGAGCGAGCGAGCGAGCGAGCGAGCGAGCGAGCGAGCGAGCGAGAGAGAGCGAGAGAGAGAGAGCGAGCGAGCGAGAGAGAGCGAGCGAGCGAGCGAGAGCGAGCGAGCGAAAGAGAGAGAGAGAGAGCGAGCGAAAGAGAGAGCGAGCGAGCGAAAGAGAGAGCGAGCGAGCGAGCGAGCGAGAGAGCGAGCGAAAGAGAGAGCGAGCGAGCGAAAGAGAGAGCGAGCGAGCGAAAGAGAGAGAGAGCGAGCGAAAGAGAGAGAGAGCGAGCGAAAGAGAGAGAGAGCGAGCGAAAGAGAGAGCGAGCGAGAGAGCGAGCGAAAGAGAGAGCGAGCGAAAGAGAGAGAGAGCAAGCGAGAGAAAGAGAGAGAGAGCGAGAGAAAGAGAGAGAGAGCGAGAGAAAGAGAGAGAGAGCGAGAGAAAGAGAGAGAGAGCGAGAGAAAGAGAGAGAGCGAGAGAAAGAGAGAGAGAGCGAGAGAAAGAGAGAGAGAGCGAGAGAAAGAGAGAGAGAGCGAGCGAGCGAGCGAAAGAGAGAGCGAGCGAGCGAGCGAAAGAGAGAGAGAGCGAGCGAGCGAAAGAGAGAGAGAGCGAGCGAGCGAAAGAGAGAGAGAGCGAGCGAGCGAAAGAGAGAGAGAGCGAGCGAGCGAAAGAGAGAGAGAGCGAGCGAGCGAAAGAGAGAGAGAGCGAGCGAGCGAAAGAGAGAGAGAGCGAGCGAGCGAAAGAGAGAGAGCGAGCGAGCGAAAGAGAGAGAGAGCGAGCGAGCGAAAGAGAGAGAGAGCGAGCGAGCGAAAGAGAGAGAGAGCGAGCGAGAGAAAGAGAGAGAGAGCGAGCGAGCGAAAGAGAGAGAGCGAGCGAGAGAAAGAGAGAGAGAGCGAGCGAGAGAAAGAGAGAGAGAGCGAGCGAGAGAAACAGAGAGAGAGCGAGCGAGAGAAAGAGAGAGAGAGCGAGCGAGCGAAACAGAGAGAGAGCGAGCGAGAGAGAGCGCGAGCGAGAGAAACAGGGAGCGAGCGAGCGAGAGAAACAGAGAGAGAGCGAGCGAAAGAGAGAGAGAGCGAGCGAGAGAAACAGAGAGAGAGCGAGCGAGAGAAACAGAGAGAGAGCGAGCGAGAGAAAGAGAAAGAGAGCGAGCGAGAGAAAGAGAGAGAGCGAGCGAGAGAAAGAGAGAGAGCGA
>NW_027254837.1:27936-57936 GCF_044704955.1 Pristiophorus japonicus | reverse complement strand
CTGTATCATCTATATTCTATCATATTGTTTATGCTTTCCATATGATAATCACAACTTATTTTACTAGCTTTTCACTTTTTAAAAAATTTCCTGAACACCATCTGCAAATTCCACACTACCATTCACTCATACACAAAATATTTACCCATTTCAAACACAGACATAAAGTTTAGATTGTAGCTTATTTTCTGGCTGTGTAATGATAAAGGAAACATAATTGAGACTGCAATGCTAATGCGGTCAAAGAGAATATACCATTACAGTTAATTAAAATCTATTAAGCTCTAAATGGAAGCATTAACAAAACATCGAGTTACGTTTTGTGCAGCAAGTGTCAAATTCTAAGTATTTGGGAGTTGAATAATTGCCATCAGACAATGGCAGTGACTATTGGTTTTTCGGAACCATTAAAGAGGTAAGCAAACAACTCTACAAATTGTAAAAGTAAATTAAGCATAGTGGAAGGAGGTAACATTTTATTACTTCAAGTTGGTGATGTCTATCAAGCCTACCCACCATGTACATGAGGATGTCTCTTATCATCACCATTGCTGTCTGGTGGTCATTCCATGCTTGATTTAAGGTCTGCAGGAAGTTATTATTTAATGAGTTCAACACATCTTCTCGTACCTGTAAAAGCAACGTACACTTAGATTTTATGAGTAATCATTTTATACTAGTAACCATTAGTAAAACTATTGAAAACTAACCATAAGAATGCAATCAGCTCAAATTTGTATACGGAGGCAGACATAGTGGGTCAAAAACACCTGCTTTTGCCATCCCATGTTTACTATTAATTAAAGGGGAATAACCAGTGTGAGCTCACATCTGACAGTTATCTCCCACAGACTTCTTCACTGATGAAGGAACTTTACCTTAATGTTGTACATATATATGGCATAGACATAATCAGTATAATATTGTTCTTTACTCAAATTTAGAGAGGAGTTTATGAATTTATCTCAAATCAAGGAGAACTTAAACTCTTCTTCCAAAACACCCACACACTGTATTACTTGTATTTTTTTTTTTAAAATCAAACACACGTACCTTATTGATCAGATGTTCAGTTACAACTTCTCTCAGTCCAGTATATAGTTTCTCACCATGTTTATGCAATACCATTGTATACGCATTTCTGTAGAGTTCCTCAAAGCTGAGTCCACTATTATTTTTGCGCTGAATCTCTTGGATGGCATTCTTCAGTAGGTCCCAGATACTATTTACATACTTTTCATCCATAGTCATCTGCAAGATAAAATGCACATAAAATTACTAATTTGAAATTTCAACTAATCAAATCAAGTGCAACCAGACTATTGCTCATTTCCAGATTTGGAATAACAATGAATTAAACTTATGGGAATTATTTTCCAATCTCAGCTACTTTGTCACAGGCCAGACAGCTCACCACAAAAAGATGAGGGGGCGGAGAGGAAGATAAGAATTGTCCCCATGCAGTTCTTGTACACCTCCTAGACAGCTCACCACAAAAAGATGAGGGGGCGGAGAGGAAGATAAGAATTGTCCCCATGCAGTTCTTGTACACCTCCTAGCAGCCAACTCTCGTAGCAGAGATTTGGAAGTAAGTCAATCACAAAAAGAACCGTTCATGTTGCATAAAGGCAATTCATCTCGAAGGCCACAGACCTCTTCAAATGTAACATAACTGAATGTACCATCAGCAGCATGTACAAAGAGCCACAAATCCAAACTGCCAAAATTAAAAGGTGGTTGGACAGGAGTAATTGTGGAGTTCATCCCAGCATGCCATGTCTTTAGTGCAGTTCATGACAGCATTTGTTTGCTAAATCTTTCATTTTCTAATTCCAGAAACAATACAATTGGCATCAACAGCTTGTATTTATATAGCCTCTAATATAGTAAAATATCCCAAGGCACTTCACAGGAGCGTTATCAAACAATATTTGACACCGAGCTACACTGAGATATTAGGACAGGTGACCAAAGGCTTGGTAAGAGATAAGTTTTAAGGCAAGTCTTAAAGGAAGAGAGAGGTGTAGCGAGGCGGAGAGGTTTAGTAAGAGCTTAGGGCTTAGGCAGCTGAAGGTGGTATGAGGAAAATCAGAGCTGTACAAGAGGCCAGAATTGGAGGGGTGCAGAGATTGAGGGTTGTAAGGCTGGAGGATGTTAAGAGACAGAGCGCAGAGGTCATGGAGGGATTTGAACACAAGGATGAGAATTTTAAAATTGAGGCGTTGCCGGACCAGGAGCTAGTATAGATCAGCAAACACAGGGAAGATAGGTGAACAGGACTTGGTGCGAGTTTTGGACAAAGAAAGAGGGTCAGCTGAGGGGTTATGAGCAGCTAGGGGCTAAATTAAAAAGCAGAACCACAAAGGTAATAATCTCTGGATTACAACCCGAGCCACGAGCAAATTTGCATAGAGTAAATAAGATCAGAGCGATGAACACGTGGCTCAAAGATTGGTCTGGTAGAAATGGGTTTCAATTCATGGGACACTGGCACTAGTATTGGGGCAAGAAGGAGCTGTTCTGTTGGGAAGGGTTTCACTTGAACCATGCTGGGACCAGTGTGCTGGAGAATCGAATAACTAGGGCTGTAGATAGGTCTTTAAACTAAATAGTTGGGGGGGGGGGTTCAGTTGAGCCAAAATTTAAAAAGTCAGAGAAAGGAGAAGGCAATAGTGCAGGGTAGGGACAGAGCGTATAAACATAAGCATGTATCAGAAAGTGGGGTCAGAGTGGAGAAAAATGGTAAAAATACAAAATTAAAAGCTCTTTATCTAAATGCTACAGCATTCGTAACAAGATAGATGAGTTGACGGCACAAATAGAAATAAATGGGTTTGATCTGATAGCCATTATAGAGACGTGGTTGCAAGGTGACCAAGGCTGGGAGCTGAATATTCAGGGGCATGTGACATTTTGGAAGGGTAGGCAGAAAGGAAAAGGAGGTAGGGTAACTCTGTTGATAAAGGATGAGATCAGTGCAGAAGTAAGAAATTATATTGGCTGAGAAGATAAAGATGTAGAATCAGTTTGGGTGGAGATAAGAAATACTAAGGAGAAGAAGTCACTGGTGGGAGTAGTCTATATGCCCCCTCAACAGTAGCTACACTGTAGGACAGAGTATAAATCAAGAAATAATGGTGGCTTGTAAGAAAGGTAGTGCAATAATCATGGGCGATTTTAATCTTCATATCGATTGGACGAATCAAATTGGCAAAGGTAGCCTTGAGGAAGAGTTCATGGAGTGCTTTTGGGATGGTATAAAGTTGGTTGTGGAACCAACCAGGAAGCAGGCTATTTTAAATCTGGTAATGTGTAATGAGACAGGATTAATTAATTATTTCAATGTAAAGGATCCCCAAGGGAAGAGTGATCATAGCATGATAGAATTTCAAATTCAATTTGAGGGTGAGAAAGTTGGTCTCAAACTAGTATCCTGAACTTAAACAAAGGCAATTACCAAGGTATGAAGGCAGAGTTGACTAAAGTGGACAGGGAAAATAGATTGAAGTGTAAGACGGTTGATAAGCAGTGGTAGACATTGAAGGAGATATTTCATAACTCTCAGATATATTCCAGTGAGAAAGAAAGACTCAAAGAGAAGGATCTGTGGCTAACTAAGGAAGTAAAGGATGGTATCAAATTGAAAACAAAGGCAGACAATGTTGCAAAGATTAGTGGTAGGCCAGAGGATTGTGACTTGACAGAGTAGATGCAGGGGGGATGTTTTACCCTCGTGGGGGAATCTAGAACTAGGGGGCATAGTTTCAGAATATGGGGGTCATCCATTTAAAACTGAGATGAGGAGGAATTTCTCCTCTCAGAGGGTCGTGAATCTGTGGTATTCTCTACATCAGAGAACTGTGGAGGCTGGATCATTGAATATATTTAAGGTGAAGATAGACAGATTTTTGAACAATAAGGGAGTCAAGGGTTATGGGGAGCAGGCAGGGAAGTGGAGTTGAGGCCAAGATCAGATCAGCCTTGATCTTATTGAATGACGGAGCAGGCTCGAGGGGCCAAATGGCCTACTCCTGCTCCTATTTCTTATGTTCTTATGAGCTCAAGTTTATGGAGAGTACAAGGTGGGAGGGCGGCCAGGAGAGCATTGGAATAGAGTGATGCTAAGCGAAACTTAAAAGGTGGAAGGGAGAGGGAATAATCATATCAGCAGCATGAAGACCCATAACCTAGCAGTATAATTATCGATCATTGGAAAACTATAAATACAGGAGTACTAATTTAATACTAAATCTCCCATTGCACTGTTTATAATAAGTTAAGAGATAGAAACAAGAGTAGGCCATTCTGAACCTCAAGCCTGTCAATTAGATCATGTCTAATCTCTACCTCAACTCTTGCCTAACAAAAATCTATCAATCCAAGTCTTGAACATTTCAGTTGACCCAACATCACAGCTTTTTTTGGGGAGGGTGGAGAAAAGAGAGGAAAGAGTATTTCCACTACTGTGTGGAAAAACTGCTTCCTGATTTCACTCCTAAATGGCTCTTATTTTAAGATTGTGCCCCTTTGTTCTGAAATCCCCACAGAAATAGGAAATCGTTTATCTGTATCTACTTGGTCAAACCTTTTGTCATTTTAAATATCTTGATTAGATCACCCCTAACCAATCTAACTTCAAAAAATACACGCCGAGTTTTTGCAACTTGTCGTCATGATTTAACCCTTTAAGCCGTAGTATCATTCTGGTGGATCTACACTGCTCTCTCCAAGGCCAATAGATGCTACCCGAGGTGCAGTGTCCAGAATTGAAGGCAGTACTGCAGATGAGGTCTGACCAAGGCTCTGTACAACAGAAGCACAATTTCCTCCCCTTTGCATTCGAGCCCCTCAAGATAAATGTCAACATTTAATCAACCTTTCTGATTATTTTTATACCTGTCCACTAGCTTTAGTGATTACTGTACATGGGCACCCAAATCATTTTGCTAATTTCCTAGTTTCTCATCATTAAAATAGTCCAATTTGTCTTTCTTGAATCCAAAGTTGATGACCTCACACTTCCCCACATGGAACTTAATTTGCCAGTTTTGCCCACTCCAAACTGTCTATGCCCCTTTGTAACTTCCTGCTCCGAGCTGCACAACTTACTGTGCCTCCCAATTTAGTGTCATCTTCAAACCTGGATATACGACTGCCTATTCCTTTATCCAACTCAAAAATACATAAATAATTTTTTTTTAAGTATATATAAAAAATATATTATATCTGTGGTGAAAGGCTTGGGGCCCAGTACAGATCCCTGGGAACCACCAGCTGTCACATCCTGCCAATCTGAGTACATTCCCTTTATCCCTCTCCTCCATCTGCTACCTTCCAACCAATTTCCAACTGGTTGCCTCCAATCCAGTATGCTTTAATTTTTGCTAACAATCTTTTGTGCAGAACTTTATTAGATGCCTTCTGGAAGTCCATGTACATAACCACCATATACAATTCCTTAGCCATCATGTTAGTGACCTTCTCAAAAAATTAAATTAGTCAGACATGATCTACCCTGGGTGACATCATCAAAACCCTGGTTACCGTTTTGGAGCGTGGGCAGGAACATTGGCGGGGCCCAGATACAGAGGAGTGGGAAAGTCGGGGCGGATGAGCGGCGAGTGTTTGTGGCGAGATGCGGTGAATGTTTATGGTGAAGGAGCGGTGAGAGATTGTGGCGCAGGTGCGACAGATGAGGGTACAGGGCCCGGAAGAGCAGAGGGCTCAGGGACAGCACAAGCCAGCCCACACTGGCCCGTGCAGCAGAGCAGGTCTCCAGTCGTCCTGGTTAACCCTTGCCACTGGATAAAGGCCTAGCTCGGTCAAGCCCGTGTGGTGGCTGGTGAGCAACGGTCACCACACGTTAAAAAAAATTCATGGACAGGCATCGTCCACCCCCTCAATTGGAGTTCAGGACTGGAACATCAGGTCCTTCATCGAAACACCTGTGAACTCATGGAAGCAAGTCATCCTCATTCAAGGGACCACCCATGATAATAATGATTAACAAATTCATACTGACTCTCTGATCACTGATTAATACCTGTCCAGTTACTCTGACCGGATGACAGATTCCAGTAATTTTCCCACAAATGATTAGATTGATAGGTCTGTAGTTACCCGTTTTCTCTATCCCTCCCTTATTAAATAATGGAGTGATATTTGCAATTTTTTCATCAAAAAGGCACAATTCCTGAATCAATATAACTTTGAAAAATTATGACATTGCGCAAGGAGAGGAACATCATACCATCTTCTGCTGAAGTGAAGAGCATGTATTCCATTAACACTTGAAAGTTTAACTGCTGTTAAGGAAACACAATGGATTTATATAGGTCAACCAAGAGGCTGAAGACATTCTGGTTCCAATTTTCTGTGTTCAAGATTTCCTTTGTTGCTTTACCACACCTCAATAAAAAGTGTAAAGAAATTTGATTGTGACATTTGAAGTGTAGATATGGTACAAGTGTACTAGATGTACCATTCTTTATATCTTAAACTTACATCCTATGCTATTGTTCATGGTTAATGGGATGTTATAATGCTTTAAGGAGTGAAGCATTAAACAATGTGACCCACTATATATTATTCTACTGCGATGGTCAAGCTGTTTTGCTTATAGGTTGCAAAGTCCAATTGTGAAGATCATACTGGATGACTTTGTTAAAAAACAACTAACACACATTTGCTGAAACAAAATTAGTGTTCAAAAAGTCAATTAAGTTTGTTAAAGTGATAGATTGGATAAAGGGAATTTAATATATGAATTTTAAAGTGGCACTCGACAAAATATCTCAAGGGCATTGTTAGAAAATTTCAGGTGTATAAGATAGTTTGCCATAGGGAGTGGTTGAGGTAGAGACCATTGCATGTTTTAAGGGAAAATTGGATAACTATTTAAGTAGAGGAAGATACAAGGCTATACGGATAAAGTGAGGGAGTATGATTACTTATGAATTGCTTTAGCAAAGAACTGGCACAGACATGATGGGTCAAATGGACTCCTTCTGTGCCATCAACCTCTAAGATATTAAGGTTAATAGCTATCTCGGCTGGAGATCAGATCCCATGCGTTGCTTGTAGGTAATGTTCCCTCATTTTTTTTGTGCAAGACCGATTCAAATTTTCACACAAGCGCAGTTATCTCCCTGTAAAAGCCGGTGAGTGGACCTCCAGACTGCTGCGTGGCTGCGCAGCTCAACACAGAAACATAGAAAATAGGTTCAGGAGTAAGCCATTCGGCCCTTCGAGCCTGCACCACCATTCAATATGATCATGGCTGATCATGCAACCTCAGTACACCATTCCTGCTTTCTCTCCATACCCTTTGATCCCTTTAGCCGCAAGGGCCACATCTAACTCCTTTTTGAATATATCTAAAGAACTGGCCTCAACAACTTTCTGTGGTAGAGAATTCCACAGGTTCACAATTCTCCGAGTGAAGAAGTTTCTCCTCATTTCGGTCCTAAATGGCTTACCTCTTATCCTTAGACTGTGACCCCTGGTTCTGGACTTCAACAACGGGAACATTCTTCCTGCATCTAACCTGTCCAATCCCATCAGAATTTTATACGAGATCCGCCCTCATTCTTCTAAATTCCAGTGAATATAAGCCTAGTCAATCCAGTCTTTCTTCATATGTCAGTCCTGCCATCCTGGGAATCAGTCTGGTGAATCATCGCTGCACTCCCTCAATAGCAAGAATGTCCTTCCTCAGATTAGGGGACCAAAACTGTACACAATATTCAAGGTGTGGCCTCACCAAGGCCCTGTACAACTGCAGTAAGGCCTCCCTGTTCCTATACTCAAATCCTCTCGCTATGAATGCCATTTACTTTCTTCACCGCCTGTTGTACCTGCATGCCAACTTTCAATGACTGATGAACCATGACAGCCAGGTCTCGTTGCAGCTCCCTTTTTCCTAATCCATCACCATTCAGATAATATTCTGCTTCCCTGTTTTTGCCACCAAAGTGGATAATCTCACATTTATCTACATTATACTGCATTTGCCATGCATTTGTCCACTCACCTAACTTGTCCAAGTCATCCTGCAGCCTCTTAGCATCCTCCCCACAGCTCACACTGCCACCTAGCTTAGTATCATCTGCAAACTTGGAGATATTACATTCAATTCCTTCGTCCAAATCATTAATGTATATTGTAAATAGCTGGGGGCCCAGCACTAGTCACTGTCTGCCATTCTGAAAAGGACTCATTTATTCCTACTCTTTGCTTCCTGTCTGCCAACCAGTTCTCTATCGATGGCAATACATTACCCCCAATACCATGTGCCTTTATTTTGCACACTAATCTCTTGTTTGGGACCTTGTCAAAAGCTTTTGAAATTCCAAATACGCCACATCTACCAGTTCTCCCTTGTCCACTCTACTAGTTACATCCTCAAAAAATTCTAGAAGATTTGTCAAGCACGATTTCACTTCCATAAATCCAAGAAGATTAGTGAAGACAAACACAGGTCCCTTGCAGTCAGATTCAGGTTAATTTATAATGGGGAACAGAGAAATGGTGAACCAGTTAAACAAACACTTTGGTTCTGTCTTCATGAAGGAAGACACAAATAACCTTCCGGAAATACTAGGGGACCGAGGGTCTAGCAAGGAGGAACTGAAGGAAATCCTTATTAGGTGGGAAATTGATGGGATTGAAGGCCGATAAATCCCCAGGGCCTGATAGTCTGCATCCCAAAGTATTTAAGGAAGTGGCCCTAGAAATAGTGGATGCATTGGTGATCATTTTCTAACAGTCTATCGACTCTGGATCAGTTCCTATGGACTGGAGGGTAGTTAATGTAACACCACTTTTTAAGAAAGGAGGGAGAGAGAAAACGGGTAATTATAGACCGGTTAGCCTGACATCAGTAGTGGGGAAAATGTTGAAATCAATTATTAAAGATGAAATAGCAGTTCATTTGGAAAGCAGTGACAGGATCGGTCCAAGTCAGCATGGATTTATGAAAGGGAAATCATGCTTGACAAATCTTCTAGAATTTTGATATGATGTAACTGGTAGAGTGGACAGGGGAGAACCAGTGGATGTGGTGTATTTGGACTTTCAAAAGGCTTTTGACAAGGACCCACACAAGAGATTGGTGTGCAAAATTAAAGCACATGGTATTGGGGGTAATGTACTGACGTGGATAGAGAACTGGTTGGCTGACATAAAGCAGAGTATCGGGATAAACAGGTCCTTTTCAGAATGGCAGGCAGTGACTAGTGGGGTGCCGCAGGGCTCAGTGCTGGGACCCCAGCTATTTACAATATACATTAATGATTTAGATGAAGGAATTGAGTGTAATATCTCCAAGTTTGCAGATGACACTAAGCTGGGTGGCGGTGTGAGCTGTGAGGAGGACGCTAAGAGGCTGCAGGGTGATTTGGACAGGTTGGGTAAATGGGCAAACGCATGGCAGATGCAGTATAATGTGGATAAATGTGAGGTTATCCAATTTGGTGGCAAAAACACGAAGGCAGAATATTATCTGAATGGCGGCAGATTAGGAAAAGGGGAGGTGCAACGAGACCTGTGTGTCATGGTACATCAATCATTGAATGTTGGCATACAGGTACAGCAGGCTGTGAAGGCGGCAAATGGTATGTTGGCCTTCATAGCTAGGGGATTTGAGTATAGGAGCAGGGAGGTCTTACTGCACGTTGTACAGGGCCGTGCTGAGGCCTCACCTGGAATATTGTGTTCAGTTTTGGTATCCTAATCTGAGGAAGGACGTTCTTGCTATTGAGGGAGTGCTGCGAAGGTTCACCAGACTGATTCCCAGGATGGCAGGACTGACATACGAGGAGAGACTGGAGAGACTGGATCGACTGGGCCTGTAATCACTTGAGTTTAGAAGGATGAGAGGGGATCTCATCGAAACATATAAAATTCTGACGGGATTGGACAGGTTAGATGCAGGAAGAATATTTCCGATGTTGGGGAAGTCCAGAACCAGAAGACATAGTCTAAGGATAAGGGGTAAGCCATTTAGGACTGAGATGAGGAGAAACTTCTTCACTCAGAGTTGTTAACCTGTGGAATTCCCTACTGTAGAGAGTTGTTGATGCCAGTTCATCGGATATATTCAAGAGGGAGTTCGATAAAGTTACGGCTAAAGGGATCAAGGGGTATGGCGAGAAAGCAGGAAAGGGGTACTAAGGCGAATGATCAGCCATGATCTTATTGAATGATGGTACAGTGTGGTTGCACCGAATGACCTACTCCTGCACCTATTTCCTATGTTTCTATGCTGACTTGGACCGATCCTGTCACTGCTTTCCAAATGCGCTGCTATTATGTCTTTAATAATTGATTCCAACATTTTCCCCACTACCGATGCCAGGCTAACTGGTCTATAATTCCCTGTTTTCTCTCTCCCTCCTTTTTTAAAAAGTGGAGTCATATTAGCTACCCTCCAATTCATAGGAACTGATCCAGAATCTATAGAATGTTGGAAAATGACCACCAATGCATTCACTATTTCTTGGGCCACTTCCTTAAGTACTCTGGGATGGAGACTATCAGGCTCTGGGGTTTTATCGGCCTTCAATCCCATCAATTTCCCAAACACAATTTCTGGACTAATAAGGATTTCCTTCAGTTCCTCCTTCTCGCTAGGCCCTCGGTCCATTAGTATTTCCGGAAGGTTATTGGTGTCTTCCTTAGTGAAGACAGAACCAAAGTGTTTGTTCAATTGGTCTGCCATATCTTTGTTGCCCATTATAAAGTCACCTGATTCTGACTGCAAGGGACCTACATTTGTCTTCACTAATTGTTTTCTCTTCACGTACCTGTCGAAGTTTTTGCAGTCAGTTTTTATGTTCCCTGCAAGCTTACTCTAATACTCTATTTTCCCCCTCCTAATTAAACCCTTTGTCCTCCTCTGCTGAATCCTAAATTTCTCCCAGTCCTCAGATTTATTGCTTTTTCTGCCCAATTTATATGCCTTTTCCTTGGATTTAACACACTCCCTAGTTTCCCTCATTAGCCACGGTTGAGCCATCTTTCTCGTTTTATTTTTATGCCAGACAGGAATGTACAATTGTTGAAGTTCATCCATGTGATCTTTAAATGTCTGCCATTGCCTATCCACCGTCAACCCTTTTAGTATCATTTGCCAGTCTATCCTAGCCAATTCACGTCCCATACCATCGAAGTTACCTTTCTTTAAGTTCAGGACCCTAGTCTCTGAATTAACTGTGTCATTCTCCACCTTAATAAATTCTACCATATTATGGTCACTCTTCCCCAAGGGGCCTGGCACAACAAGATTGCAAATGAATCCTCTCTCATTACACAAGACCCAGTCTAGGGTGGCCTGTTCTCTAGTTGGTTCTTCGACATATTGGTCTAGAAAACCATCCCTTATACACTCCAGGAAATCCTCCTCCACCGTATTGCTACCAGTTTGGTTAGCCCAATCTATATGTAGATTAAAGTCACCCATGATAACTGCTGTACCTTCATTGCACGCAACCCGAATTTCCTATTGGTGCCATCCCCAACCTCACTACCACAGGAATGTGGCTTGTGGGAAGATCAATACGAAACTGTTGCTCCAATATTTTCTGCTCCTTGCGTTTTACCGCTACAATCCAAATTACTACCTTTGTTCATGTATTTTTAAATTAAAAGGTGACACTTAAATTTGCATTATACAGTACCTAATGTTTTTGCCATGAAGTTCTTGAGACATTAATGGGCATCAATTTTGTCCAAGCCTGTTTTTTGGCACACTTACCGGAGTTGCGCCGCATATCTACGTTCCGAGATGCGCAGAAAAAAAATGTTGCCACTTTGGCCGCTGTCTGGCCTCTTCACTGCAGTTGCGCAGCGTGGCCAGTCGTTCTGCGCTGCAAAATGTGCTGGGACATCTGTCCATGCGCAGTGATTACTGATGTCCGCGCATGCGCATTAGTGCTGGGAGTTGGCAATCGACCATTAAAGAGCTGCTTGTGTCTTTGCGACCGAATTTCTGAGGTAGAATATCTTGCTTTCTTGTTATTCATCAATTCACTCAGGGCTTATGTGTTAATGCTCTCGCTCTTAAAGCTAGCTAGGATACAGAGAAAGGCAGTAAGAGATGATTCTCAGATGCAAGCAATGCAGAGAGAGACAGAGCTGAACTTTGTTTCATTGGAGAAAAGATTAAAAAGGGGGAGGGGAGAACATAAATCCTGTCCTTAAAATTCTGAGAAGCACTAATTATGTGCTATTTACTTGGATTGAATTCTGGACAGTGAGATTAGAGATTGGAAGTTTTTTTGCCAGTTCCCTCCCTTCCTTTCCTCTCCCCCACCCCCAACACAAAGAGATCGCATCGGGAGGCCACTCGGCCAGGGCTAGGGGCGGGCAAGAGAACTGAGAAATCCTGCCATCCCCAGCGGCCTCCGGTGCATTATCCCACCCCGAGTGGCCTCCCGCACCGGCCCACTGCCTTCCCGGGCCTAGTGCAGAAAGGTGAATTGCAGTTTGAAGATGAAGGTAGGATTTTAATTTTTTTATTTCTTGTAGAATTGTTAGTTTTTGTTTGCAAACATTGCTAAGGGTAGGGCTTGGTTGGTTTAGGTCCAAATCCTCTCCGCTTCCCGCGCCTTAGCCCAGGCCGAATGGCCTCCAATGTACCTACCTGCACCGATTTCTTTATCTCCCCGCAAGGATTTTCTGAAGTGGCCACATACGCTGGCCTAAGTAGAAATGGAGTAACTATTAGCTGCCCAAAGTTGACTAAATGCCAGAACTGGCGTAGGTGGCTGGTAACGCCCCCTTTTGAGAAAAAAAACGAACCTAAACAAAATGTAACTAAATGAGTTAGTTGCGCTGGTGCAAATTGATTGGGGAAACTGGGGGGGGCGAGGGGCGGGGTTTAAGTAACGCCAGAAAAAGCAGCCTACTCCAAAAGAAACAGAGCAACTCCTGGCCAAAATTGAGCCTATTATTCTTAAAAAATATAGAAACCGCTGCATATATTGTGCACAGTCACACACTTCGAAGATACTCAAACATGAACAAATTTATTCCAGACAACTGTATTCTACTTCACCTGATTAGTTATTCTGCCTACATGATTAACTCCCACCGACTTCCACTTTTTCCAAGAACAGTAGATGATTATGGACAACTGAGTTAAAATAATCGAACAGTTCCAATCTAAATGTAAACGCAAGATAGTTTTAACCTTTAACCAATGATTCTTACAATTAGGACAATGTAAACTTTCGACATCCTGCTTTTTCTTAAACATACAAAACAATATAAAATATTTTTGTATTTCAGCTCCCTTTCTCCAAGTACATACTGGTTTCACACCATCTCTAACTTAATTAGCATGCAAGTAAATGCAGAGAAATTACAACATAAAGGGCACACATTTATATTCTTTTCTTTAGACAGCATAGAAACATAGAAAATAGGTACAGGAGTAGGCCATTCGGCCCTTTGAGCCTGCACTGCCTTTCAATAAGATCATGGCTGATCATACCCTCAGTATCTCTTTCCTGCTTTCTCTCCATACCCCTTGATCCCCTTAACCCTAAAGGTCATATCTAACTCCCTCTTGAATATATCCAATGAACTGGCATCAACAACTCTCTGCGGCAGGGAATTCCACAGGTCAACAACTTTGAGTGAAGAAGTTTCTCCTCATCTCAGTCCTAAATTGCCTACCCCTTATCCTAAGACTATGTCTCCTGGTTCTGGACTTCCCCAACATCGAGAACATTCTTCCCGCATCTAACCTGTCCAGTCCCGTCCCGACAGAATCTTGTATGTTTCCATGAGATCGCCTCTCATCCTTCTAAACACCAGTGAATAAAGGCCCAGTTGATCCAATCTCTCCTCATATGACAGCCCAGCCATCCCTGGAATCAGTCTGTTGAACCTTCGCTGCACTCCCTCAATAGCAAGAACGTCCTTCCTCAGACTAGGAGACCAAAACTGAACACAATATTCCAGGTGAGGCCTCACTAAGGCCCTGTACCACTGCAGTAAGACCTCCCTGCTCCTATATTCAAATCCCCTAGCTATGAAGGCCAACATACCATTTGTCTTCTTTACCGCCTGCTGTACCTGCGAGCCCACTTTTAGTGACTGATGAACCATGACACCCAGGTCTCGTTGCACCTCCCCTTTTTCCAGTCTGCCGCCATTCAGATAATATTCTGCCTTTGTGTTTTTGCCCCCAAAGTGGACAACCTCACATTTATCCACATTGTACTGCATCTGCCATGTATTTGCCCACTCACCTAATCTGTCCAATTCACCCTGCAGCATGATGCTTCTGTCCTTACAAAACAGCACATCCGCTGAAATTATTGTGAGCAGCGCACATGTGTACTGGTAATATAAAAATTGTGCATTTAGTGTGCATGCTCTTGTTACATTTCTGCTTCACACTTCAAGCATCATATTTTTTTTTTAAAAAAGCAAAGATGAAACTGTCCAGGAATAGAGAATGTCAGAGTTCAAATTAAGAATCAGTCTCTTAATTCACCTTACCATTGTAGCCTGAATAGTAATTAAGCCTTCAATGATTTCACCCAATGTCTACTTAACAGCACATAGGCCAGACCAGTTAGGGGGCGACAGGTCCCTCTCCAAAGGACATTAATGAACCAATTGGGTTTTTATGACATTCCAGGAACTTTCATCATTTTTCTGATGCCAGCCCACAAATTACCAGATTTATTGAATTCAATTGCATAATGGTTGATTTGAACTCAAGCTCTGGGTTGCAAGTTCAATACCATAACTACTAGAATAATGTAATAATTGGAATTATGCAATGTAAATAAAGTAGTAATTTAATTCTGAAAAAATTCAAAATCAAATAATTCAAATTAAGCAACTTCAAATTAAGAGTAGACTGCATTTAAGGAATTATTCACAGTATTTTGTTACATGTGATATGTGAAAATGCCAAATGATGAAGTAGAATTATTGGGCCAGAATTTGCTGGAATGGCCAATCTCACAGCAAGCCAAGTTAATTGGACTGTTTACCTCACCCTTCAGCTCACATTAATTGCTGGAAATGAGAATTGATAGCAGTACAGCGATAGTGCCTCATCTGTGACCTCATGAAAGTCATGTGCAATGGTCTATCTCCTTAACCAATGAAAGAAAAGGATAAAGAAGCAGAGCATACAAGGAAGGAGGAATTAGGGCGAACTAGAGTCAAATTAGACACAAAGAGAGGGAGAGTGGATTGAGAGAAAAAAGGAGACAAAGGAAAAATAAGAAAAAAAAATACAAGTACAAGCAGAAGAGGACATTGTTACCCAGTTGTGTTTGGGGATTGTTGCACTGCTCCTTGAGAAGTTAACGAGTGAATGGCAGGATAGACGTGTGAAATGTACAAACATTCTTGACCCATGAAGTATAGAACCAGCAGCCCTGTCCATCATAACCAGGAACAGTGAAACTGCTTTCATAGGAATTGCTAGATGAAAAAGACCAAGGTCCATCTAGTTTGCCTTCTATTCGTCATCATCATTATCATCATAGGCAGTCCCTCGAAATCGAGGAAGACTTGCTTCCACTTAAAGTGAGTACTTAGGTGACTGAACAGTCCAATACGGGAATTACAGTCTCTGTCACAGGTAGGGCAGTCATTGAAGGAAAGGGTGGGTGGGAAGACTGGTTTGCCGCACGCTCCTTCCGCTGCCTGCGCTTGCTTTCTGCATGCTCTCGGCGACGAGACTCGAGGTGCTCAGCACCCTCCTGGATGCTCTTCCTCCATTTAGGGCGGTCTTTAGCCAGGGACTCCCAGGTGTCAGTGGGGATGTTGCATTTTATCAAGGAGGCTTTGAGGGTGTCCTTGAAACTCCAAGTCATAGTCAACTTCTTCACTGAGGCGTACGAAAGCGTAGGCCTGACACTAAACATCCGTAAGACAAAGGTCCTCCACCAACCTGACCCCGCCACACAGCACTGCCTCCCCAGTCATCAAGATCCACGGCGCAGCCCTGGACAACGTGGACCACTTTCCATTTCTCGGAATCCTATTATCAGCAAAGGCAGACATCGACGACGAGGTTCAACACCATCTCCAGTGCGCCAGCGCAGTCTTCGGCCGCCTGAGGAAGAGTTTGTTCGAAGATCAGGACCTCAAATCTGGCACCAAGCTTATGGTCTGCAGGGCTGTAGTGATACCCGTCATCCTGTATGACTCAGAGACGTGGACCATATACAGTAGACACTTCAAATTGCTGGAGAAATACCTCCCAACGATGTCTCCACAAGATCCTGAAAATCCCCTGGGAGAACAGACACACCAATGTTAGCGTCCTCGATCAGGCCAACATCCCCAGCATCGAAGCACTGACCACACTCAACCAGCTCCGTTGGGCAGGCCACAATGTTTGCATGCCTGACACAAGACTCCCAAAGCAAGTGCTCTACTCGGAACTCCTACACGGCAAGCGAGCCCCAGGTGGGCAGAGGAAACGTTTCAAGGACACCCTCAGCCTCCTTGATAAAATGGTTATTATCCTGATAGTCAATGATAATGGAGTTGTTGACTAATCATAGCAATCAATTTCTATCACTTAATCCTTGGATGTGCACTTGACATGTCGTAACCTACAAGGCTACGGACCAAGAGCTGGTAAGTGGGTTTAGGCTGGATAGCTTTGTCGGCCGGAGCGGACACGATGAGCCGAAATGGCCTCTTTCCGTGCTGTAAATTTCTATGATTCTAATCTAAAACAGACTCAGCAATGACTTGAGGATAACTCCAGTGGTGGACAGCTTTGGGAACCATAGGTCACCTTTCTCCTCCAAAGCACCACATCATGTCTCACATTACTCATATACTGTATCCCAAATTATTTTCTTTAAGAAATCTAATTGGCATTTCTGAATGTCGAAACAGCTCTGCACTCTGAAAATTACAGCGTTGCGACATGAACAGGAGTGTGGATGGCCAGACAGGCATAAAAGTGCTGTCAAGACATAAAAAGTTTAAAAAGCCTATTGTAACAATTCACTACTTGCTGGATTAAGACTCCACAGATTTTTGGTTCCCTTTCTGCCTGAAAAGTTGACCGTCATGTAAGGAACATAAATCACGTCATTAACAGGGTTCTTACGACATGAAATACCAGCCCTAAATGGCTGCAGCAAAATTAATTCCCATTAAAGGTGTAAATCCAGCAATTTCATGACACATAGTTAATTTAATTGGGGAGACGCATGACGAGGTTGCAATGTTTTTGTCTTTTGCAAAGCTAATGAGAAATCGGTCAGCAATTTGTGGAGAATCGAAACTGTATCTCTCCTTCGCCACAATTTGCTGACATTTTTACGAACGAATAAAGGTGAGTACTGTTAATTCACCATTATTTTCCAGCAATTTCTGGGCCACTGTATTTTATAATGCCTTCCATAAGATTAAGCCACTGCTTGTTATTTGTCTATATTGAGTGCTCAAAAACAATTGTTCACTTAACAGGAAATAACTTTTAGAAGGATTATACCATTATTCAAGTTTGGAAGCGTGCTGAATACATTTCCTCAACTTAAGATGTTTACCCGAAGATTCTGCTTAAATACACTTTGTATAAAAAAAATGTATACAAGAAAAGATTAAACGGTACTTCTAGATTTTACTTCACCTTTGCTACAAAGAGAGGCCACGTCTGAAACAGACCGACAGTAACAAGCTGCTCCCTCATACTGCATGCAGAAACGTATTTATGTATTTATCTACCTGCAGTGTGCAAGGAAAACATATTTTCTAATCAAGTACATATTATAGTGCCGATGCAGTGATCTCTTATATTCACCTTTCCGAATATTGGGCTCAAAATTGCCCAGGAGATGCTCCGTTTTTTTTTGTGGAGCAACTTGATTTTTCTGGAGTATCTTAAAAATCTCCATTTTGCACATTCAATTTGTGCCAGTGTAAGTGAGTTAGCTAGGATTTTTTAGTTTAGTTTTTTTTCAAAAGGAGGAGTTACCAGCCACCTACACCCGTTTTGGCCACTTAGGACAGCTAATAGTTACTCCAAACTAACTTAGGCCAGCGTATGTGGCCACCCTTGCGGAGAGTTAAGAAATCAGCGCAGGTTGATACATCGGAGGCTAGCAGAACTTAATGACTCAACTAAAGAATAGGATCAAACAGCTATACAGGACATCATATGACAAACTTCGCAAAGTTAATTTACTATACAACAGAAGCATTCATGGAAGCTTAAACTACAAAAATAAAAGTAGAGACAAAACATATTTACATAATTTTTTCAAAATATCCAAATAAAAAATAGAAGTACCTCACCTACCATCATAGGAATATTTTATACTATATAGCCAGGAAATTTACTGCTTGTTTTATGCTTTTAAATATTTTGAAAATTCAAGCAAAATTATTTCACCAAATCTAATGTTCAAGAATTGATGATGATGTATTTGAAAGTATTTTCTATTAACTTGGTTAAGAAAGTATTTTCATCAACAGGGTTAAGGAAAGTCTCGAGTAAGCTCATTAAAATTACTGGTTACACAGTTATCACACCACCCCCTTTCAGGATCAAAACTCCCCCCGCCCCATGCCGGCTTGGGCCCCGCACCAACCTGCTCGTTGTGGCCGTCTAGCCCAGGAAAGCAACAGCCGGCCTGTGCGGGAGGCCACTCGGCCCAGGACGCATCAGGTCCCATGCTGCTGCGCGCGCGCAGACACACACACACACACACAGACAGACAGAGAGAGAGGCTGGGGGCACACTCCAACAGTCCAGGAGAGCTGCCGGCACGGTTTCTGGCGCAGGGCCCTAGCTCCGCCCCCCCCAATCAACTGGCCACGCTGCGCCCAGCACTGGGAGAGGCAACACAGCAGCCAGAATCAAGGTAGATTTTGTCGGCACTGTTTTCAGCCCACAAAGTTGCCGCCTCTCTGGTGAGCGCGCTGAAAAAAGGCGTGGGCCAATTTGAGCCCATTGTCACTGAAGATATGAACTTCACCCACCACCACCCCCGCAACAACATAACCACTGCGAGCAACACAATGTAATCTTCCAGTATATTAAAAAGCTAAACTTTGCTTACTTTATTGGAGGAAACAAAGCGACTATGGATAATGCATCAGCAAGCATGTATGGTATTTTCTCAGGTTTATGATGTTACTGTTCAACCCCAGCAAAGATTGGGTTAACTCAAAGTAAAAAAAAAATCTAATGCATTGTACAATTCTGAAACATCAATTATCTTTGCAGCATTTTCACTTTTTAAATTTCAGTTTCTAGAATTTATAGTTTCTTTTACTCTAAAGATTGATTTGAGAATGCAATCAATTGAAACTTCTTTTTAGAAAATGTACACATCATCAATTAGTAGTCCCCTGCAAAAACACAAGACCACTTCCTTTTAAAAATAGTTGATAACATTTCTGGAATTTTACAATTATTGTTACCCTGTATTCAAAATCTTTTTTTCCCTCCTATAATTTCACACAGCATCTTCCAGGTAACATTAATGTGTTTTAGAAAGCAGATTAAGTTTTAAGGCTATGAAAATATCTGCTATATGAACTATTGCATGATAAACCGACACGCTAAGATTGTTACACCTAAAGGAAAACAATGTGGATTATCCTTTGCTCAGTCCTGTATTGGGCAAGGAAAGCAATTGAATTTGGTAGAATCACAGGAATCCAATTTATGGGGCAGAGAGAGAAACAGCCTCGTTAAAGCAGCTAGCATTGAACAGTAAGGACACAAAAAGAGGGGTAGACTCCCGAATGGCTGACTTGAGAATCCAACATTTCCGTGCGACAAGAAGTGTGACTAAATCAGTTTGAATGGATAATATTTTGTTCTGGTAACACAGCATGCTTTGACAAAATATAAATTACTACAAAGTTCAATAGTATTGTCCAATTCAGTTGAACATTAAAACAACATGTGCTCCTTCCAGCAATCTGGATTCATATTTTCTTCTCCACAATGACACATAACTATGGGAAACTGAATGATGCAGTCAGTGAACATATTGTCCTTCCTCCTCTGGATCGAGAGGTCAAATCTCGGCCAAATTACTCGGACAAAAGACTCCTCTTTGCTGGACGTAAAGGTGCAAGGTGAACTCAGTTTGGGCATTTAAAAATGATTTAGTGTGCGAAGCCAGCCACACAAGAAAACTGCCATACTTCAACAGCAACTGGCAGCCTCATTTAGAGTCTGTAATAATCGCTGATGCAAGAAATACTTCCACAGGGAACCTGTTCCAAGGTTGGCAGTTAATGCACATTGCTAGTGCAGGAATTTTACCTGATCAGGGGAATGCTTGATGCTGATATTGTATGCCAAAAGAAAAATGATCCATTTACCAGCACTGCATCCTTCACTTTGAACAATGGATAACTGTGCAATTATGCAGAATAAGGCACTGCACATAACTGCTGATTAAAGTGCTAAGGAACAAGTTGAATCATTATGTTCAGTTATAATTTGTTGGTGATTTTTTTGGTTTGACTTCAGTCCCTAACAGGGCATTTTAAAGGGACAAAATAACTTGCAATTAAAAAAACACCTTCAACATTGTAATACCCCAAGATACTTCAAGGAGAAACAGGTGACAAGTAATAGTAAGCCAGCAGTGAAAGTATGGTTAAAAAAAAAGGAAGTTTTGCAGAGGTTTCAAAATCAGGAGTGAAGTAGCTAGAAGTAGTCCAGGGATGGAATTTCATTTTAGGGTCAAGACGATTGAAACCTCAACTATACCTATGGTGGAACTGAGGGCAGTCGGGGGGGGGGGGGGGTCTTGAGGCAAAAAGAGAGGCGGGTAATGCGACTGGATGTCAAAGTAGGTTACCATGGTGATGGACAGGATATACAAGGTTTGAAGCTCATCTCAGGTCAAACAGGAAACTGAGACTGCACACCGTCTAGTTCAACATAAGCAAGCAGTTGGGGTGGGGCTGGAAATCAGAGACAAGGGTACAGAATGTTTTGATGGGAGCCAAATAAGATGGCAGGTATTCTCAATGTAAAGCTCATCCACAGCTTTGTCAGACATGCAATCTGACAATACATAGGTGGTTTTTGTGCCAAAAACAATTGTGGACAGGTGAAGCTGGGTGTGATTAGTACACATGTGGCAACTGCCTGTGGATGATGTTCCTGAGGGGCAACATGCATGCAGGGCAACAGACAGGGCCAAGTGTCCATACAGGAGCAGCTATATTGGATAATGCAAGAGGATAAGTAGGAATGAAGCCAAATTCAAATGCATCAGGGAGGTGGACCACAAAGGCGAGGCAAAGGATGGAATTGTGGTCCATGTTGAACGCCATGGAAAAGTTGAGGAGGATGTGGGATAACATTCCACAATTGCAGTGATGGAGGATGCTATTGGTGACTTGGATCAGGGACGGTTCAGTAGCGTACAAGCTGGACTGTAGGGAGGTTAAAACTAAATTTAAACACTAGAGATATTAAAGTGCCTTGCATATTTAAATAACTGATGCAAATAAACAGCCATCAATATTCTATTAAGTATATGGACATCACTTAAGTCATTAAATATCTATCCAGTTAGCACCACCTGGGTATTGCTGTTCGCTAAGCTGAGGCTAACTCTTCTCAGCTCACGCACATCCAGATTGACATGGTATGAAAACCAAATCTAAAAAGGGCAGGAAACTGGTAAATGTTAATCTCATTTTGTGATGATCAATTTGAGATAATGTATTCTCAAACATGATCATGGCTAGTACAAAACTTTACAGGAAAAAATAGAGTATCTGCAAGTGAAGAAGAATGTAGCATCACTTGTACAGCATTGGCGAATCAATGTTGATCAAATCACTCCAATAGATTTGATCTCGTTATCCTCAACTCCAAGACAGTAATAGCATATAGCAGTCATCAGTTACTCCTATTCACAGATTCCACTTCCAAAATCTGGTCATTTACAGCTCTTCAGAAAACACTTCCTGGCCTTTACCAATAGTATTACCACAAAGATGCTGAAAAGATGATATTACTCAATGCTTAGCATTTAATTACAAAGCATTTGAATTACAGAATAATAAAATGTAACAATGTTCAGGAGATAATTATACAAATACATCCACTAAAGTCTCAATATGCCATAATTTCTAAATTGAGACTTTAATAGAGAAATCACAAAGGGGTTTGAGTAAATCTAGCTTCTGGAGATTATATGGGTAAATTTGATGGGAATCCATGATAGAAACATAGAAACATAGAAAATAGGTGCAGGAGTAGGCCATTCGGCCCTTCGAGCCTGCACTGCCATTCAATAAGATCATGGCTGATCATTCCTTCAGTACCCCTTTCCTGCTTTCTCTCCATGCCCTTTGATCCCCTTAACCCTAAGGGTCATATCTAACTCCCTCTTGAATATATCCAGTGAACTGGCATCAACAACTCTCTGCAGCAGGGAATTCCACAGGTTAACAAATCTCTGAGTGAAGATGTTTCTCCTCATCTCAGTCCTAAATGGCCTATCCCTTATCCTAAGACTATGTCTCCTGGTTCTGGACTTCCCCAACATCGGGAACATTCTTCCCGCATCTAACCTGTCTAAACCCGTCAGAATCTTATATGGTTCTATGAGATCCCCTCTCATCCTTCTAAGCTCCAGTGAATAAAGGCCCAGTTGATCCAGTCTCTCCTCAAATGACAGTCCAGCCATCCCTGGAATCAGTCTGGTGAACCTTCGCTACACTCCCTCAATAGCAAGAACGTCCTTCCTCAGACTAGGAGACCAAAACTGAATACAATATTCCAGGCGAGGCCTCACTAAGGCCCTGTACAACTGCAGTAAGACCTCCCTGCTCCTATATTCAAATCCCCTAGCTATGAAGGCCAACATACCATTTGTCTTCTTTACCGCCTGCTGTACCTGCGTGCCCACTTTCAGTGACTGATGAACCATGACACCCAGGTCTCGTTGCACCTCCCCTTTTTCTAGTCTGCCGCCATTCAGATAATATTCTGCCTTTGTGTTTTTGCCCCCAAAGTGGACAACCTCACATTTATCCACATTATACTGCATCTGCCATGTATTTGCCCACTCACCTAATCTGTCCAAGTCACCCTGCAGCCTCTTAGGGTCCTCCTCACAGCTCACACCGCCACCCAGTTTAGTGTCATCTGCAAACTTGGAGATATTACACTCTATTCCTTCATCTAAATCGTTAATGTACATTGTAAAGAGCTGGGGTCCCAGCACTGAGCCCGATGGCACTCCACTAGTCACTGCCTGCCATTCTGAAAAGGACCAGTTTATCCCAACTCTCTGCTTCCTGTCTGCCAACCAGTTTCCTATCCACATCAGTATATTACCCCCAATACCATGTGCTTTGATTTTGCACACCAATCTCTTGTGTGGGACCTTGTCAAAAGCCTTTTTAAAGTCCAAATACACCACATCCACTGGTTCTCCCTTGTCCACTCTGCTAGTTACATTCTCAAAAAATTCCAGAAGATTCGTCAAGCATGATTTCACTTCATAAATCCATGCTGACTTGGTCCGATCCTGTCACTGCTTTCCAAATGCGCTGCTATTTCATCCTTAATGATTGATTCCAACATTTTCCCCACTACTGATGTCAGGCTAACCGGTCTATAATTACCCGTTTTCTCTCTCCCTCCTGTTTTATAAAAGTTTGAGGTCACACACTGGTATTCAAACTCAGAATGTTTATAGACACACTGCACTGCACGGTCAATAATGATGGTATTTTTTTATATATAAAATCGCTGCACTCCTTAGAAATGACCAAAATACCTGAGTGGAATAAAACGTGGTCACCTCTGAGACCATTTTAAATTAAGGCCAGATGGATTCGATGAAAGTTTGCTCTATTGACTGCAAGAGCAACAAATGAAATTAGTAGGCAATCACAACCCACTTTATTGCATATTTGGTATCAAAGCACAGAATGGCCCATAACGTAGCACTAAAGTGGCTCTTATTTCTGCATTCAGACATGTAACATACCTGTACAAGAAAACCCAACTGTAAATTAAAGAAAAAAGACCAGCAATAGGAGTTTCAGGTTGGGGACAGTTACCGAGAAATGCGAGGGTATACCTATCAGGAAAGGATGAACAGGCTAGGTCTCTTTTCTCTTGAGGTGATTGAATAGAGGTCTTTAATGAAAGGTTTTGATAGAATAGATAGAGAGAGAGTGCGTTTCCACTTATGGAGAAGAGCAGAACTAGAGGCCATCAAAAGAAGATAGTCACCAAGAAATCGAATAGGGAATTCACAAGGAACTACTTTACCCAGAGAGTGGTGAGAATGTTGAACTCGCTACCACAGGGATTGGTTGAGGCGAATAGTATAGATGCATAAAAGGGAGTTAGATAAGCATGAGGGAGAAGGGAACAGAGGGTTATGTTGATAGCGTTAGATGAGGAAAGATGGGAGGAGGATCGAACATAAACGCCAGCATGGACTAATGTATATCCTATGTAATCTTATATAAGCGGTCCGTACATAAAGTTGCGTAGTACAAGAAATAAAACAAGCAAGTTAGAAGCACACATTCAGCTTAAAACATATGTCATATGATGAGTAGTAGCTAAATATTCCAGGCTATTAGAAAGGAGAGGAAAATTGGGAAAGGATTAGCAATATTGATGAAAGACACAAGTAGAAAGAAGGGATTTCAGTAAGGCTGATCAGGCAGTGGAAACTATAGGTAGAGTTAAGGTACAGCAAAGAATGCAATACTCGAGTAAGTGTTGTCTACAGAGCTCTTGAAAGTAATTATATAATGGGGATGTATAAATACCGAGGTCATGGCAACATGCAGTAAAAACAAAGTTATTATAGATAAAATAGTTATTTTCACATGGGCTGGGAGAAGCAGATCAACTCAAGTAGTAAAGACAAAGGGGGCAAAATTGCCCTTTTTTTTTTATAGCCCCATTAGCGCCTCCGGGGAAATAGCCCCGGAGATTTTGGGGGGGGGGGCGTGCGTTGTGTCTTTAGCACCGAGCCTCGCGATTTGCACCCCAGGCTGGCGCACACATGGCATTGACGGCGTCGCCCCACGCGCCGACCTCAACACCCCATGCTGACCCCTTTGCGCTCCTGCGGGGGAAATTGCCCCGCGGGTGGCAAGGATGGCGCCGGCTGACGTCACCGCCAGCTTTGCGGGTCGCGAAGCTGACTGACATTCGCCACTGGGGTGCCCCTTAAAGGGGAGGTCTTTTGCGCAGGGAGCTGCCATATTTTTCTGTTAGCCCGACAATGACGGCCCTCGCCTCGACCGGACCACCATCCTGCAGCCCAGCATTCCGTTATGAGTGCCGGGCTGTTGGCCTGGTCGAGAGCGTCCATGGTGGCCGCCAAAGGGACTGCAGAGCACGCAGCGGCTCTCCCCTTTAACTGAAGGGTGGGGTGTTGACGTCGCTGGCGGGGCACTGGGCTCTGTAGGGTGGCGCAGGACTCAACGCCACACTATTGCCCTGGAACGACCCTCCATGGACGCGGAGCGCTGCCTTCGCTGAGGAGCGCAAGGGCCGAATTCTGCGCCGGGGGTGGAACTTCCGGACCGGGCGATAAATGTCCTGGCCCCAGGTTACTGCCTCCAAACGGGGCGCAGGGCAATTTCGCCCCAATTAATTTCTAGAATGTACTTGGGGCAGTTTTCTAGAACCGTATCGTTTAGAACAAACAAGGGAACAGTGGTGATTAACAAACCAGAATTAGTTAACAATCTGATGGTAAGTCAGCACCTTGCAAATAATGACCAGAATATTATTGAACTTGATATTGGTTTGCAATTCTCCCTTCTCAAACCAAAGACCTTAAATTTAAATAAGGCAAACTCTGAAGGGATGAGAAATAAACTGACCACAATAAACTGGCTGAAATGTACGAAGTATTCAAAATAGTATTTTATACGATACGAAGCCAGCACATACCCCAAATGGCAAAGGCTTCACTTGTGTACTTAAGTGACCATGGTCAACAAATGACGCAAGAGACAGTATCAAGCTAAAATAACAGGCTTACACAAATGCAAGGAAAAGTGAAAATCCAGCAGACTGGGAGATTTATAGAAAGCATCGAGGGGATACAAAGAAAGTAATGAGATGAAAAAAAGGATTATGAAAAAAACTTGCATGGGATATCAAAGCCAACAGCAAATATCTTATAAATATATAGAGAAAAAGTGGGAAAGAGGAATGTGGGTCTATCAAAGATGTATGCAGGCAAAACTATAATGGATAATAAAACAATATTAAGAGTACTTGTAGTCATTTTTACAATGGATGAAGATAAAATACCAGCAGTACAAGGGAACCTAAAAATAAGTTTGTGGGGGGGGGGGGGGGGAGACTTTAGTGGACTTAATAAAAGTTTTAAAAAGGGGAGAGAAAATAATGGGATTTAAGATGGACAAATGTCCCCACCCCAGAGTATGAAGCCAAGGTATTAGAACAAACTAGGTGAGGAAATTACAGATGCATGTGTCATAAATTCCCAATGTTCCCTCGATTCAGGAATTGTGCCTTTGGATTAGAACATTGAAAATGTCACTTCATTGTTTAAAAGGAAAGTCAGAAAATAGCCATGTGACTACAAATTTGTCAACTTAACATGGTTTGTGGGGAGGTTATTACAATTTATCAGTGACTAAACACTTGGATAGATATCAGTTGATCAATGAGAGTCAGCATGCATTTGTTAATGGTAGGTCATATCTGATTAATGTAGTTGATTTTTTTTTAATGGACATCACTAGTGTGATGGATTGGAGAGTATCTATGGATGGTGTCGATATGGACTTACAGAAGGCGTTTAATAAGGTTCTGCACAAGACATGATGGGTAAAAATGAGAGCACATGGAATTGGAGGTGACCTTGTGACAACAGTTGGAAATTGGTTGGGTGGTCGGAGACACAAGAAATAGGAGCAGTAGGGCATTTGGCCCCTCGAGCCTGTTCTGCCATGCAATATCATGGCTAATCTGAACTTGAACTCAACTCCACTTCCCTGCTTGTTCCCCATAACCCTTCACTTCCTTATCGTTCAAAATTCTGTCTATCTCCACCTTAAATATATTCAATGACCCAGCCTCAACAGGTCTCTGGGGTAGAGAATTTCAAAGATTCACGACCCGCAGAAGAAATACCTTCGCATCGCCATTTTAAATGTGCAACCCCTTATTCTGAAACTATGCCCCCTAGTTCTAGATTCCCCACGAGGGGAAACATCCTCTCTGCATCTACCCTGACCAGCCCCCTCAGAATCTTATTAGGTTTCAATAAGTTAATCTCTCAGTCTTCTAAACTCCAATGATTATAGGCCCAACCTTTCTTAAGACAACCCCTTCATCTCGGGAATAAACCTAATGTCGAAGAATCAAAGTGTGACATCACAGGAAAACAGGGAAGTGATTGGTTGTTCCGTTTTTCTCTTTTGAGTATTGGTTTAAATGAAGAGCTGGGATTAAACTTGAAAACGTAATTAATTAAATACATTAGAGATTGCAGGGCAGGCGATGTGTTACTGCTGCAACATGTGGGAGCTGATGAACATCATGGAGATCCACGGTGACCACATCTGCAGTAAGTGCTGGCTGCTCGAGGAACTTCAGCTCCGTGTTGATGAGCTGGAGTCCGAGCTTTGGACACTGCGACACATCAGGGAAGGGGAAAGTTACCTGGACACTGTGTGCCAGGAGGCTGTCACACCCTTTAGATTAATTAATTCAAATTTGGTCCATGGTTAGGGACAGGAGGATCTGACTGCGACTGAGGCAGGTATAGGGACCCAAGAGGCAGTGATGGAGGAGTTTCAGCCCTTGCTCGTGTCCAACAGGTATGAGATTCTTGTTCTGTGTGGACAAGGGCAGGGACTGTAGGGAGGATGAACAAACTGACCACAGCAACGTGGTACAGGGGGCCAATCAAGTGGGGGGAGTAAAAAAACATCTCCTTTGGACTGGAGAGGAACTTGGAGTGGGAGGGGGAAGATCCAGTTGTTGTGGTCCACGTAGGTACCAATGACATAGGTAGAACAAAAAGAGGTTCAGGTGGGCAGAAAATAAAAAAGTCAAAGAGCAAGGAGAAGGAAAAAGAGCAAGGTAGTAGTGGGGGAAATGATAACCAGAGTGTGACAGGTAGGGACAGAATGTATAAAAATAAGAGTGTATCCAAAAGTGGGATCAAAGCAGGGAAAAATGATAAAAAAATTAAATTCAAAGCTCTTAAACTGAATGCAAGCAGCATTTGTAACAAGATAGATGAGTTGGCGGCACAAAGGGCCCAAGTTTCCACATGATTCGCGCCTGATGGAGAACGGACTATTTTAGAAATCGCAATTCTCCACATTTTTTTTTCTGCAGTTCCAGTCAGGTAGAACAGTTCTAGTTTAGAACAGAATTTTTTCTTCAAAAGGGGACGTGTCCGGCCACTGACGCCTGATTTGAAAGTTTCTACAGTGAAAATGTACTCCAAACTAAAGTAGAATGGCGCCAGTGAAGATTTTTGTAGAACTGAAAAAAACTGTTCTACACATTAAAAAATCAGGCGCAGGTCACAAATTAGGCGTCCAGAACGAGGTGGGGGGGTGGGGGGAAGGGAACTCATTAAATTCGACAATAAATCCTTATTTATACTTCTACAAATATTACACAAATAAATCCAACCTGAATAAACATTTATAAGCCAAGAAAAGATTAAATAAACCATCTTCCTACCTGTGTGAAAGTGCTTCAGCCAGGGAGAATTCTGCAGCCGTTCGTGCCGCTGAGCGGGAGGGGGAGAGAGGGGGGGGGAGGGGGGAAGAGAGAGAGAGAGGGGGGGAGGGGGGAGAGAGGGGAGAGAGAGAGGGGGGGAGGGAGGGAGAGAGAGAGAGAGGGGGGAGGGAGGGGAGAGAGAGAGAGAGGGGGGGAGGGAGGGAGGGAGAGAGAGAGGGAGGGAGGGGGAGAGAGAGAGAGAGGGGGGGAGGGAGAGAGAGAGAGAGAGAGAGAGGGGGGGGAGGGAGGGAGAGAGAGAGAGGGGGGGGAGGGAGGGAGAGGGGGGGGAGGGAGGGAGAGGGGGGGGAGGGAGGGAGAGGGGGGGGAGGGAGGGAGAGGGGGGGGAGGGAGGGAGGGGGGGGAGGGAGGGAGAGGGGGGGGGAGGGAGGGAGAGGGGGGGGAGGGAGGGAGAGGGGGGGGAGGGAGGGAGAGAGAGAGGGGGGAGGGAGGGAGGGAGAGAGAGAGGGGGGGGAGGGAGGGAGAGAGAGAGGGGGGGAGGGAGGGAGAGAGAGAGAGAGGGGGGGAGGGAGGGAGAGAGAGAGGGGGAGGGAGGGAGAGAGAGGGGGGGAGGGAGGGAGAGAGAGGGAGGGAGGGAGGGAGAGAGAGGGGGGAGGGAGGGAGAGAGAGAGAGAGGGGGGAAGGGAGGGAGAGAGAGAGGGGGGGAGGGAGGGAGAGAGAGAGGGGGGGAGGGAGGGAGAGAGAGAGAGAGGGGGGGGAGGGGAGAGAGAGAGAGGGGGGGAGGGGAGAGAGAGAGAGAGAGGGGGAGGGAGGGAGGGAGAGAGAGAGAGGGGGGGGAGGGAGGGAGAGAGAGAGGGGGGGGAGGGAGGGAGAGAAGAGGGGGGGGGAGGGAGGGAGAGAGAGAGGGGGGGGGAGGGAGGGAGAGAGAGAGGGGGGGGGAGGGAGGGAGAGAGAGAGGGGGGAGGGAGGGAGAGAGAGAGGGGGGGAGGGAGGGAGAGAGAGAGGGGGGGAGGGAGGGAGAGAGAGAGGGGGGGAGGGAGGGAGAGAGAGAGGGGGGGAGGGAGGGAGAGAGAGAGGGGGGGAGGGAGGGAGAGAGAGAGGGGGGGAGGGAGGGAGAGAGAGAGGGGGGGAGGGAGGGAGAGAGAGAGGGGGGAGGGAGGGAGAGAGAGAGGGGGGGAGGGAGGGAGAGAGAGAGGGGGGGAGGGAGGGAGAGAGGAGGGGGGGGGGAGGGAGAGAGAGAGGGGGGAGGGAGGGAGAGAGAGAGGGGGGGTGGGAGGGAGAGAGAGAGGGGGGGAGGG
>NW_027254837.1:0-27736 GCF_044704955.1 Pristiophorus japonicus | reverse complement strand
GAGAGAGAGGGGGGGAGGGAGGGAGAGAGAGAGGGGGGGAGGGAGGGAGAGAGAGAGGGGGGGAGGGAGGGAGAGAGAGAGGGGGGGAGGGAGGGAGAGAGAGAGGGGGGAGGGAGGGAGAGAGAGAGGGGGGGAGGGAGGGAGAGAGAGAGGGGGGGAGGGAGGGAGAGAGAGAGGGGGGGAGGGAGGGAGAGAGAGAGGGGGGGAGGGAGGGAGAGAGAGAGGGGGGGAGGGAGGGAGAGAGAGAGGGGGGGAGGGAGGGAGAGAGAGAGGGGGGGAGGGAGGGAGGGAGAGAGAGAGGGGGGAGGGAGGGAGGGAGAGAGAGAGGGGGGGAGGGAGGGAGGGAGAGAGAGAGGGGGGGAGGGAGGGAGGGAGAGAGAGAGGGGGGAGGGAGGGAGGGAGAGAGAGAGGGGGGGAGGGAGGGAGGGAGAGAGAGAGGGGGGGAGGGAGGGAGGGAGAGAGAGAGGGGGGAGGGAGGGAGAGAGAGAGGGGGGGGAGGGAGGGAGAGAGAGAGGGGGGGAGGGAGGGAGAGAGAGAGGGGGGGAGGGAGGGAGAGAGAGAGGGGGGGAGGGAGGGAGAGAGAGAGGGGGGGAGGGAGGGAGGGAGAGAGAGAGGGGGGGAGGGAGGGAGGGAGAGAGAGAGGGGGGAGGGAGGGAGGGAGAGAGAGAGGGGGGGAGGGAGGAGAGAGAGGGGGAGGGGGGGCATCGGGTCGGGGAACAGGAGCGCGGGTCGGGTCCGTCGGGGGGGGGGTAGCGGGTCTCGGGTTGGGGCGGGGGCGGGGAAGCGGGGGTCGGGTCTCGGCGGGGGGGAGTGGGTCTCGGGGAGCGGGTCTCGGGTCGGGGGGAGCGGGTGTCTGGTCGGGGGGAAGCGGGTGTCTGGTCGGTGCGGGGGGCGAGAGCGGGTGTCGGGTCTGGTCGGCGGGGGGGGGGGCGAGTGTCGGGTCTGGTCGGGCGGGGAGCAGGAGCTGGCCGTGGGAGGAGCCTCATTCATGCAGCCCCAGTGAGGCCATTGGGCCAGGGCTAGGGCTAGGGGCTGCGTGCTTCGGGCCCCTCCCACACAGTTCGGCGCCTGGAGCTGCTGCACTTGCGTGCCGACTGTAGCGCGCATGTGCAGAGGTCCCGGCACTGTTTTCAGCGCCGGGACCTGGCTCCGCCCCCTCACAGCTCGTGCTGACTGCGCCGAGGGCCATAGGACCTGTAAGTAGGTGGAGAATACCGAGGATTTTTTTAGGCGCCATTTTAAGCGCGATAAACGGGCGCCCAGCTCGGAGGGGCGCCCGTTTTTTTTCTTGTGGAAACTTGGGCCCAAAGAGATACAAATGGGTGTGATCTGATAGCCATTAAAGAGACGTGGTTGCTAGGTGACCAAGGCTGGGAACTGAATATTCAGGGGTATTTGACAATTCGGAAGGATAGTCAGAAAGGAAAAAGAGGTCAGGTAGCTCTGTTCATAAAGGGTGAGATCAGTGCAGGAGTGAGAAATTATATTGGCTCAGAAGATCAAGATGTACAATCAGTTTGGGTGGAGATAAGAAATATTAAGGGGAAGAAGTCACTGGTGGGTGCAGTCTCCAGGCCCCCAAACTATAGCTACTCTGTTGGACGGAATATAAATCAAGAAATCAAGAATGGAGGCTTGTAAGAAAGGTACGGCAATAATCATGGGTGGTTTTAAACTTCATATTAGAAACATAGAAAATAGGTGCAGCAGTAGGCCATTCGGCCCTTCGAGCCTGCACCACCATTCAATATGATCATGGCTGACTTCAGTACCCGATTCCTGCTTTCTCTCCATATCCCTTGATCCCTTTAGCCGTAAGGGCCACTCCCTTTTGAATATATCTAACGAACTGGCCTCAACAACTTTCTGTTATAGAGAATTCCACAGGTTCACAATTCTCTGAGTGAAGAGGTTTCTCCTTATCTCGGTCCTAAATGGCTTACCCCTTATCCTTAGACTGTGATCCCTGGTTCTGGACTTCCCCAACATCGGGAATATTCTTCCTGCATCTAACCTGTCTAATCCCTTCAGAATTTTATGTTTCAATGAGATCACCTCTCATTCTTCTAAATTCCAGTGAACATAAGCCGAGTCGATCCAGACTTTCTTCATATGTCAGTTCTGCCATCCCAGGAATCAGTCTGGTGAACCTTTGCTGCACTCCCTCAATAACAAGAATGTCCTTCCTCAGATTAAGAGACCAAAACTGTACACAATATTCAGGGTGTGGCCTCATCAAGGCCCTGTACAACTGCAGCAAGACCTCCCTGCTCCTATACTCAATTCCTCTCGCTATGAAGGCCAACATGCCATTTGCCTTCTTCACCGCCTGCTGTATCTGCATGTCAACTTTCAATGACTGATGTACCATGACACCCGGGTCTTGTTGCACCTCCACTGTTCCTAATCTGTCATCATTCAGATAATATATTGCCTTCCTGTTTTTGCCACCAAAGTGAATAACCTCACATTTATCTACATTATACTGCATCTGCCATGCATTTGCCCACTCACCTAACCTGTCCAAGTCATCCTGCAGCCTCTTAGCATCCTGCAGCCTCTTAGCATCCTCCTCACAGCTCACACTGCCACCCAGCTTAGTGTCATCTGCAAACTTGAAGATATTACATTCAATTCCTTCATCTAAATCATTAATATATATTGTAAATAGCTGGGGTCCCAGCACTGAACCTTGCAGTACCAAATTAGTCACTGCCTGGCATTCTGAAAAGGACCCATTTATTCCTACTCTTTGCTTCCTATCTGCCAACCAGTTCTCTATCCAAATCAATACATTACCCCCAATACCGTGTGCTTTAATTTTGCACACTAATCTCTTGTGTGGGACCTTGTCAAAAGCCTTTTGAAAGTCCAAATATACCACATCCACTGGTTCTCCCTTGTCCACTCCACTAGTTACATCCTCAAAAAATTCTAGAAGATTTGTCAAGCATGATTTCCCTTTCATAAATCCATGCTGACTTGGACCGATCCGGTCACTGCTTTCCAAATGCACTGCTATTACATCTTTAACAATTGATTCCAACATTTTCCCCACTACCGATGTCAGGCTAATCGGTCTATAATTCCCCGTCTTCTCACTCCTTTTTTAAAAAGTGGGGTTACATTAGCTACCCTCCAATCCATAGGAACTGATCCAGAGTCTATAGAATGTTCGAAAATGACCACCAATGCATTCACTATTTCTCGGGCCACTTCCTTAAGTACTCTGGGATGCGGACTATCAGGCCCTGGGGATTTATCGGCCTTCATTCCCATCAATTTCCCAAATACAATTTCCTGACTAATAAGGATTTCCTTCAGTTCCTCCTTCTTGCTAGACCCTCGGTTCCCTAGTATTTCAAGAAGGTTATTTGTGTCTTCCTTAGTGATGACAGAACCAAAGTATTTGTTCAATTGGTCTGCCATTTCTTTGTTCCCCATTATAAATTCACCTGATTCTGACTGCAAGGGACCTACATTTGTCTTGACGAATCTTTTTCTCTTCATATATCGATAGAAGCTTTTGCAGTCAGTTTTTATGTTCCCTGCAAGCTTACTCCATTTTCCCCCTCCTAATTAAACCCTTTGTCCTCCTCTGCTGAATTCTAAATTTCTCCCAGTCCTCAGGTTTGCTGCTTTTTCTGGCCAATTTACATGCCTCGTCCTTGGATTTAACACTATCCCTAATTTCCCTTGTTAGCCACGGTTGAGCCACCTTCCCAGTTTTATTTTTGCGCCAGACAGGGATGTACAATTGTTGAAGTTCATCCATGTTTAAATGTCTGCCATTGCCTATCCACTGTCAACCCTTTAAGTATCATTCGTCAGTCTATTCTAGCCAATTCACGTCTCATACCATCGAAGTTACCTTTAAGTTCAGGACCCTAGTCTCTGAATTAACTGTGTCACTCTCCATCTTAATAAAGAATTCTACCATATTATAGTCACTCTTCCCCAAGGGGCCTCGCACAACAAGATTGCTAATTAATCCTCTCTCATTACACAACACCCAGTCTAGGATGGCCTGCTCTTGTTGGTTCCTCGACATATTGGTCTAGAAAACCATCCTTTATACACTCCAGAAAATCCTCCTCCACCATACTGCTACCAGTTTGGTTAGCCCAATCAATATGTAGATTGAAGTCACCCATGACAACTGCTGTATCTTTATTGCACGTATCCCTAATTTCCTGTTTGATGCCATCCCCAACCTCACTACTATTCTTTGGTGGGTCTGTACACAACTCCCACTAGCGTTTTCTGTCCTTTGGTGTTCCGCAGCTCTACCCATACAGATTCCACATCATCCAAGCTAATGTCCTTCCTTACTATTGATTGGACAAATCAAATTGGCCAAGGTAGCCTTGTGGACGAGTTCAGAGTGTATCCGGGATGGTTTCCTTGAACAGTACGTTCCGGAACCAACTAGGGAGCAGGCTAGCTTGGATCTGGTACTGTGTAATGAGACAGGATTAATAAATGATCTCATAGTGAAGGATCTTCTAGGAAACAGTGATCACAGCCTGGTTGAATTTCAAATTCAGTTGGAGGGTGAAAAACTTGGATCTCAAACCAGTGTTCTAATCTTAAATAAAGGTGATTACAAAGGTATGAAGGCAGAGTTGACTAAGTTGACTAGGAAAATAGATTAAAGTGGAAGACGGTTGATAAGCAGTGGCAGACATATAAGGAGATATTTCATAACTCTCAACAAAAATATATTCCAGTGAGAAGGAAAGACTTTAAGAGATGGGAGAACCATCCGTGGCTTACGGAGGAGGTAAAGGATGGTATCAAATTGAAAACAATGGCATACAAAGTTGCCAACATTAGTGGGAGGCCAGAGTATTGGGAAATTTTAAAACCGGCAAAGGACGACTAAAAGAGGGAGGATAGATTATGAGAGTAAACAAGCAAGAAATTTAAAAACAGATAGTAAGAGCTTCTACAGGTATATGAAAAAGGAAGATAGTAGCTAAAGTAAACTATGGGCCTTTAGAGGATGAGACTGGGGAATTAATAATAGGGAACATGGAAATGGCAGAGACTTTGAACAAATATTCTATATCGTTCTTCATGATAGAAGACACTAAAAAACATCTCAATAATAGATAATCAAGGGGCTATAGGGAGGGAGAAACTTAATACAATCACTAAAGAAAAAGTACTCTGTAAAATAATTGACTAAAGGTGGACATGTCCCCTCGACCGGATGGCCTGCATCCTAGGGTCTTAAAATAAGTGGCTGCAGCGATAGTAGATTGAAGGTTGTAATCTTCCAAAACTACCTGGATTCTGGAGAGGTCCCAGTGGATCAAAAAACCACAAATGTAATGCCCCTATTTAAAAAAAGGAGGCAGACAGAAAGGATGAGGGGTGATCTTATAGAAACATTTAAAATAATGAAAGGGATAGACAAGATAGAGGCAGAGAGGTTGTTTCCACTGGTCGGGGAGACAAGAACTAGGGGGCACAGCCTCAAAATACGGGGGAGCCAATTTAAAACCAAGTTGAGAAGGAATTTCTTCTCCCAGAGGGTTGTGAATCTGTAGAAGTCTCTGCCCAAGGAAGCAGTTGAAGCTAGCTCATTGAACGTATTCAAGTCACAGATAGATAGATTTTTAACCAATAAGGGAATTAAGGGTTACAGGGGGCAGGCGGGTAAGTGGAGCTGAGTCCACGGCCAGATCAGCCATGATCTTATTGAATGGCGGAGCAGGCTCGAGGGGCTAGATGGCCTACTCCTGTTCCTAATTCTTATGTTCTTATGTAAAGCAGGAAACTATAGACCTGTTAGCCTAACATTTGGAAAATGCTGAAGTCGATTTATTAAGGAAGTAGTAGCAGGACATTTGAAAAACCATAATTCAATCAAGCACAGTCAACATGATTTTTGAAAGGGAAATCATGTTTGACAACCTTGAAGATGTAACGAGCAGGGTGGATAAGGGGGAACCAGTGAATGTGGTGTATTTGGATTTCCAGAAGGCATTCGATAAGGTGCCACATAAAAGGTTACTGCACAAGATCAAAGCTCACGGGTTTGGGGATAATATATTAGCATGGATAGCAGATTGGCTAACAGAAAACAGAGTGTCGGGATGAATGGGTCATTTTACGGTTGGCAAGTAGTAACTAGTGCGGTGCTAGAGGGGTCGGTGATGGGGCCTCAACTATTTACAATCTATATTAATGACTTGGATGAAGAGACCGAATGTAATGTAGCCAAGTTTGCTGATGATACAAAGATGGGTGGGAAAGCACGTTGTGAGGAGGACACAAAAAAATGTGCAATGGGATAGAGACAGGCTAAGTGAGTGGGCAAACATTTGGCAGATGGAGTATAATGTGGGAAAGTGTGAGGTTATCTACTTTAGCAGGAAAAGTAAAAAAGCAAATTATTTTAATGGGAGAGAAATTACAAAATGCTGCAGTACAGACGGACCTGGGGGTCCTTGTGCGTGAAACACAAGAAGTTAGTATGCAGGTACATAGAAACATAGAAAATAGGTGCAGGAGTTGGCCATTCAGCCCTTCAAGCCTGCACCACCATTCAATATGATCATGGCTGATCATGTACTTCAGTACCCAATTCCTGCTTTCTCTTCATACCCCTTGATCCCTTTAGCCGTAAGGGCCACATCTAACTCCCTTTTAAATATATCTAACGAACTGGCCTCAACAACCTTCTGTGGTAGAGAATGGCACATGCTCACAACTCTCCGAGTGAAGAAGTTTCTCCTCATTTCGGTCCTAAATGGCTTACTCCTTATCCTTAGACTGTGACCCCTGGTTCTGGACTTCCCCAACATCGGGAGCATTCTTCCTGCATCTAACCTGTCCAATCCCGTCAGAATTTTATATGTTTCTATGAGATCCCCTTTCATTTTTCTAAATTCCATTGAATATAAGCCTAGTCGATCCAGTCTTTCTTCATATGTCAGTACTGTCATCCTGAGAATCAACCTGGTGAACCTTCGCTGCACTCCCTCAATAGCAAGAATGTCCTTTCTCAGATTAGGAGACCAAAACTACACAATATTCAAGGTGTGGCCTCACCAAGGCCCTGTACAACTACAGTAAGACCTCCCTGCTCCGATACTCAAATCCTCTCGCTACTGCAAGTAATCAGGAAGGCAAATGGAATGTTGGCCTTTATTGCAAAGAGGATGGAGTATAAAAACAGGGAAGTCCTGCTACATCTGTACAAGGTATGGATGAGTCCACACCTTTGACTGTTGTGTACAGTTTTGGTCTTATTTAAGGATATATATATTTGCATTGGAGGCTATTCAGAGAAGGTTCACGAGGTTGATTCCTGAGATGAACGGGTTGACTTATGAAGAAAAGTTGAGCAGGTTGAGCCTATACTCAGAGTTTTGAAGAACGAGAAGTGATCTTATTGAAACATACAAGATACTGAGGAGGCTCAACAAGGTAGATGCAGAGAGGAGGATGTTTTCCCGCATGTGGGAATCTAGAACTAGGGGGTATAGTTTCAGAATAAGGTGTCGCCCATTTAGAACTGAGATGAGGAGGTATTCCTTCTCTTAGAGGGTCGTAAATCTGTGGCATTCTCTGCCCCAGAGACTTGTTGAACATATTTAAGGTGGAGATAGACAGATTTCTAAATGATAAAGGAGTGAAGGCTTATGGGGAGCAGGCTGGGAAGTGGAGCTGAGTCCAAGATCAGATCAGCCATGATCTTATTGAATGGCGGAGCAGGCTCGAGGGGCCAAATGGCCTACTCCTTTCTCTGAACTGCCTCCAATGCAAGTATATCCCTCTTCAAATAAGGAGACCAAAACTGTTCGCAGTACTTCAGGCGCGGTCTCACCAACGCCCTATACAGCTGCAGCAGGACTTCACTACTTTTATACTCCATGCCCCTTTGCAATAAAGGCCAATATTCCATGTGCTTCCTAATTACTTGCTGTAATTTTGTGTTTTATGTACAATGACCCCCAGATCCCTCTGTACAGCAGCATTTTGTAATCTCTCTTCATTTTAATAATTTTTTATTTTTCCTACCAAAGTGGATAACCTAACGTTTTCTCAAATTATACTCCATCTGTCAAATTTAAGCCCACTCACTTAGCCTTTCAATGGGCCCAATTTTGGCCAACCCGCTTTTTGGCACACTGACCCTTTACACGCTGGAAAGGGCGCCAAAAAACTCTTAGTATCCTGGCCCCTCTGCCGGGTGTCCCGGGTTCTGGCTCAGCGTCCATGGTGGAGTGGGGGGGGGGGCAGAGCTACACCCCTGCGCTGAAACACTGCCGGCAGCTGTCCGCATGCACAATGGAGTTTACGCGCATGCTCCTCGCCCTCCCAGCGTGTCCCGCAAGCTGTCAGCAGGACCCCATGTTCGCCGCCCCTAGCCGTTACTGAAGTGTCGCCCGCGTCAGAGTGCAGCAGCCCTGACTGTCAGAACCCTACCCGAGATACCATGGAGCCCTGCCTTTCCTCTCCCTCCCTCCATACCGATGCCATGGAGCCCTGCCTTTCCTCTCCCTCCCTCCCTCCCGATGCCGTGGAGCCCTGCCTTTCATCTCCCTCCCTCCCGATGCCGTGGAGCCCAGCCTTTCCTCTCCTTCCCGATGCGGACGATCCCAGCTTTTCCTCTCCTCTCCACCCCCTCCCCCCCCAGCCTTTCATCTCTCTCTCTCTCCTCCCCCGCCCCAAAAGCCTTTCCTCTCTCTTCCCCCCCCAGCCTTTCCCCTCTCATCCCACCCCCCCCCGCCTTTCCCCTCTCTTCCCACCCCCCCCGCCTTTCCCCTCGCTCCCCACCCCCCTCCGCCTTTCCCCTCGCTCCCCACCCCCCCGCCGCCTTTCCCCTCGCTCCCCACCCCCCTCCGCCTTTCCCCTCGCTCCCCACCCCCCCTCCGCCTTTCCCCTCTCCCCACCCCCCCCCGCCTTTCCTCTCTCCCCACCCCCCCTCCGCCTTTCCCCTCTCTCCCCACCCCCCCTCCGCCTTTCCCCTCTCCCCACCCCCCTCCGCCTTTCCCCCCTCCCCACCCCCCCTCCGCCTTTCCCCTCTCTTCCCATCCCCCCCCCCGCCTTTCCCCACCCCACCCCCGCCTTTCCCCTCTCTTCCCATCCCCCCCCCGCCTTTCCCCTCTCTTCCCACCCCCCCCCCCGCCTTTCCCCTCTCTTCCCACCCCACCCCCACCTTTCCCCTCTCTTCCCACCCCACCCCCCCGCCTTTCCCCTCTCTTGCCACCCCCCCCCCCGCCTTTCCCCTCTCTTCCCACCCCACCCCCCCGCCTTTCCCCTCTCTTCCCACCCCCCCCCGCCGCCTTTCCCCTCTCTTCCCACCCCCCTCCCCGCCGCCTTTCCCCTCTTCCCACCCCCCTCCCCGCCGCCTTTCCCCTCTCTTCCCACCCCCCCCCGCCTTTCCCCTCTCCCCACCCCCCCCTCCGCCTTTCCCCTCTCCCCCCACCCCCCCTCCGCCTTTCCCCACCCCCCCTCCGCCTTTCCCCACCCCCCCTCCGCCTTTCCCTTCTCTCCCCACCCCCCCTCCGCCTTTCCCCTCTCCCCTCTCCCCACCCCCCGCCTTTCCCCTCTCCCCGCCTTTCCCCACCCCCCGCCTTTCCCCTCTCCCCGCCTTTCCCCTCTCCCCGCCTTTCCCCTCTCCCCACCCCCCGCCTTTCCCCTCTCTCCACCCCCCGCCTTTCCCCTCTCTCCACCCCCCGCCTTTCCCCTCTCTCATCACCCCCCCCTCGCCTTTCCCCTCTCTTCCCATCCCATCCCCCCCCCCGCCTTTCCCCTCTCTTCCCACCCCCCCCGCCTTTCCCCTCTCTTCCCACCCCCCCCCTCCGCCTTTCCCCTCTCTCCCCACCCCCCCGCCTTTCCCCTCTCTCCCCACCCCCCCCGCCTCTCCCTTCTCTCCCCACCCCCCCCGCCTTTCCCCTCTCTCCCCACCCCCCCCCCGCCTTTCCCCTCTCTCCCCACCCACCCCCCCCCGCCTTTCCCCTCTCTCCCCAGCCCCCCCCCGCCTTTCCCCTCTCTCCCCACCTTTCCCCTCTCTCCCCACCTCCCCTGCCTTTCCCCTCTCTCCCCACCCCACCTCCGCCTTTCCGCTCTCCCCACCCCCCCTCCGCCTTTCCCCTCTCTCATTCCCCCCCCGCCTTTCCCCTCTCTCATCCCCCCCGCCTTTCCCCTCTCTCATCCCCCCCCCGCCTTTCCCCTCTCTCTTTCCCCCACCCCCGCCTTTCCCCCACCCCCGCCTTTCCCCTCTCTCTTTCCCCCACCCCCGCCTTTCCCCTCTCTCTTTCTCCCACCCCCGCCTTTCCCCTCTCTCTTTCCCCCACCCCCGCCTTTCCCCTCTCTCTTCCCCTTTCCCTCTCTCTCCCCCACCCCGCCCCCCAGCCTTCCCCCTCTCTCTTCCCCCCCCCCCACAGCCTTTCCTCTCTCTCCTTCCCCCACCTCCCACAGCCTTTCCTCTCCCTCTCGCAGCCTTTCCTCTCTCCTCTCCTCTCCTCTCCTCCAGCCTCCCGATGAGTCTTTGCCGGCCGCCCTTAACCCACGCCGAATGGCCTCATGTACAGCCCGGCCCGCTGTCTTCCCCGGCCCAATGTAGGATCTACTTCAAATATTTAATTGTTAATCAATTGTTTACCCGAGTTCTTTATTTTTTAGTTATTTTAACTTTTATTTGGAATGTTTACTGCTTGGTGGTTGGGTGCAGGTCCTTACTTACTTACCAGCGCCGATTTTTTTTAAACTGCCCGCAATGTTTTTCAGAGCTGGCCGCGTATGCTGACCTAAGTCGATTTGGTGTAAGTGTTAGCTGGCCAAAGTGGCATAAATGGCCAAAACTGGCATAAGTGTCTGGGAATGCACCCCTTTGAAAAAAAAAACTGAGAAAAAAATTGTATCTAAGTTACCCTGGAGCGAGAGATCATCCACTCTGGATCAGAGAAAGACAAATCGGAATATTTTCTTAATGGTGAGAGACTGGGAGCAGTGGAGGAGCAAAGGGATGTATGTGTCCATGTTCAAATTACTACAAGCTAATATACAGGCACAAAAAGTAATCAAAAAGGTTAATGGAATGTTGGCCTACATCTTAAGAGTTTGGAATGAAGCACTCCTTGGTTAGGGAGGGAAAGTCGTCGAGAGTTACTGGTTGCTATCCAACGACCTCTGCTGATATTGCATATTTGGATGTTGGTTGATGACTTAGCCACTTGGGGGACACACAATAGGATAATTGGTGCCTCTGGATCTATACTCTAGCAAAGAACAGGTGTCTTCAGGAGAGGAAAAGAGAGGAGTAAACTATCGAAAAGGAAGCAGTGTTCGCAAAGATCTGTTAAACTGAAAAAAATCTACATTCCAACTTAAAAACTAAGCTATAACTTCGACAGAAAAAAAGCATTTGATGCAATATATATGAAGTGGAATTTTCACTGTCAATTGTAGTTTTCCATTAAATCCATTTGAACTACAATCAATATTACAAAACTGAAAGGCGTTATGGATCCCAAATGAGTTTCAAAATCAAATACTTGCCCTCACTCTGCTGAAAAGAGAATACTCGATTATATTAAAACATATGCATCGCATTGAAATATAGCAAGGTAAAGGTTACATTCTATCTTCCATTTAAAAATGCTGACTGCTAGAGGTTATACAGGACAGCAATATGTTTAGTACATTTCCAGTAAACTCAAAAGCTGAAGCGCCGCACATGCTCTCAGCTGTCAAGTGTTCTTGGCAGCCACCCTGAACCCAAAAATTAGGCAGTTGCTCGCTGTATGGAATATACTATATGCATGAACATGTCAAATTAGAGATGCAATATCTATTTGTTTACAATCCATGCAGTAATTTCAGGGCACTTACCAGTTGAAAAAAGATATTCAGGATTCTTTTTCTCCCCTTAAGTTACCCCGCCCCCGTTCCTATTCCCAAGTGCTGTGCAACTAAAGCGGAGTATGCTAAAAGAAAATACAAAGCTAATATAGCATATGCCTATTATGCAAATTTCATTTAAATGTGGTGAGCAAATAATTAAAATAGGTGAATGCCCTTCAGAAAAGTAAAAAACTAGAAGAAACAGAAAAGCTTTTTTCAAAGCTCAATTAAATTAAAGAACAGTCTACATTCCGAGACAACTTCTGAACAACAAATAAGAATATTAAATCTTTGACACAGGCAAAGCAGACCCATAACAGATTATTCCAATATATTTCAGTATCACAAATCACGGATCCTATAAACCACTAAATGTTATTGTGTGTGAAATATTAATCAATCTCAGAAGTATGCTAATGTTATATAGTGAAAGATTAAATATTTTGTCATGTGAAAATTCTATTTATAATTAATATATAGTAAACTGCCCTACACCAAAGCTGACTGGGGGTAGATGTGTTCCAAGAGTGCAAAGCTTCAAATGTCTGAGGCAGAAGGAACAAGAATTGGGCTAGGCAACACCATTTGACAACAGGAATTGGATTTCCATAACAAAGTTTTTAATTCGATGCAGGAGAAAAAAAAATGAAAGAACTTGTGTACAATTACTCTTAAAATACTGCAGTGTTGCTTTGAAATCCCAAATCAATAAAGAATGCACTATTTTACATACTCCAAGGAGTTTTTTTTTTAAATCACAAAAGTAACAGTTACCTTATGCCAGATAGTGCTATCTTTAAATCTGAATTGAGAATAGTGTTTTATTAACTTGAGGTATTAGGTGCAGTTTCATAGAAATTACACAACAGGAGGCATTTTGCTCAATTCTGCCTGTGCCACTGCGAGCTCTTTAACTGCAAATAACTACAGAAGCCATTCAACTTATTCCTTTTCAAATAATTATCCAATACTTTTTTTTTAAATAAGGATATATCTGCCTCAATAGCTACTTGTTTAAATACACCAGTGGATGTGGTGTATTTGGACTTTCAGAAGGCATTTGACAAGGTACCACATAAAAGGTTCCTGCACAAGATAAAAGTTCACGGGGTTGGGGGTAATATATTAGCATGGATAGAGGATTGGCTAACGAACAGAAAACAGAGAGTCGGGATAAATGGTTCATTTTCTGGTTGGCAACCAGTAACTAGTGGGGTGTCACAGGGATCAGTGCTGGGACCCCAATATTTACAATCTATATTAATGACTTGGAAGAAGGGACTGAGTGTAACGTAGCCAAGTTTGCGGACGATACAAAGATGGGAGGAAAAGCAATGTGTGAGGAGGACACACAAAATCTGCAAAAGGACATAAACAGACTAAGTGAGTGGGCAAAAATTTGGTAGATGGAGTATAATGTTAGAAAGTGTGAGATCATGCACTTTGGCAGAAAAAAAATCAAATTGCAAGTTATTATTTAAATGGAGAAAGATTGCAAAGTGTTGCAGTACAGCAGAACCTGGGGGTACTTGTGCATGAAACACAAAAGGATAGTATGCTGGTACAGCAAGTGATCAGGAAGGCCAATGGTATCTTGGCCTTTATTGCAAAGGGGATGGAGTATAAAAACAAGGAAGTCTTGCTACATCTACATGCTATAAGGTATTGGTGAGGCCACACCTGGAATACTGCGTGCAGTTTTGGTTTCCATATTTACGAAAGGATATACTTGCTTTAGAGGCAGTTCAGAGAAGGTTCACTAGGTTGATTCCAGGGATGAGAGGGTTGACTAATGAGGAACGGTTGAGTAGGTTCGGCCTCTAACTCATTGGAATTCAGAAGAATGAGAGATGATCTTATCAAAATGTATAAGATTATGAGGGGGCTTGACAAGGTAGAGGGGATGTTTCCACTGATGGGGGAGACTAGAACTAGAGGGGCCGTATGCCTACTCCTGCTCCTATTTCTTATGTTATGTTCTTATTTCCTATTCTAATACATGCGTGAAAAAAATCTCCTGTCACCTCGCCCTTCATTTTTCCAGCAATAATCCTTTGTTTATGCCATCCTTGTTATGGATTCATATGAAAACAATCCTTCACTATTCACCCTCTCAAATCCTTCTTAATATTCAAAATTCCTTAACCTTTATTCCAGTGGAAAAAGACAGAATTGTTTTGAGTCTTTCTTCAAAACTATTAACATCTTAATCCTGGTCTCATTCTAGGCAAATCTATGCAGTAAGCTTTCAACAACTCCCTCATTCTTTCCAGCATCCCAGAACTGCACTTAAAACTTCAACCAATGTCTTGCAGGAATTCCATGTTTTTGTATTCAGTGCTCCTATATGTAAAACCGAGATTCCCATATGCCTTTTTATGGTCTTTTCAACCTTCAACCTTCTACACCCCAATATCTCCCTGTTGCCCCACTCTTAAAAGAATCTTGGCATGTTGTATATTTCCTTTCAGCCCCCACCCCACAGAACACATTTTTCTGCATTGATAGATTGCACTGTGCTAATTTACCACTAATTGGCATTCTCATTTAAAAAAGGCCATAGGATTTGTAATGGGAACTATGGAAAAATTGTCACACTAGTGAGGATTGGGGTGTTCTTGAAACAGAACTTACTTGATGACATCCTTTGTGACTGTGACAAAGGAAAACTGTCCCTCCTCGTCCTTCTTGACTTGTCTGCAGCCTTTGACATGGTTGACCACTCTATCCTTCTCCAATGCATCCCGACAGTCATCCAGCTGGATGGGACTGCACTCGCCTGGTTCCATTCTTATCTATCTAATCGTAGCCAGAGAATCACCTGCAACGGCTTCTCTTTCCACCCCCGCATTGTTACCTCTGGTGTCCCCCAAGGATCTATCCTTGGCCCCTCCTATTTCTCATCTACATGTTGCCCCTTGGCAACATCATCTGAAAACAGTCAGTTTCCACATCTACGCTGATGACACCCAGCTCTACTTCACTACCACTTCTCTCGACCTCACCGCGGTCTCTAAATTGTCAGACTGCTTATCCGATGAGCAGAAATTTTCTCCAGTTGAATATTGAGAAGACCGAAACCATTGTTTTTGGTCCCCGCCACAAACTCTGTTCCCTAGCCACTGACTCCATCCTTCTCCCCCACTTCTGTCTGAGGCTGAACCAGACTGTTCACAACCTTGGTGTCATATTTGACCCGGAAATGAGCTATCTACCACATATCCACAGCATAACTAAGACCGCCTATTTCCACCTCTGTAGCATCGCCCAACTCCGCCTTGCCTCAGCTCATCCACGCTTTTGGCAATGCCACCTTTTTTGTGTATGGGGAAACTTGACTTTTGAGTATACAAGAATTCACACTGTGTGCGTGCAGTGCAGATTTTCTGTATATAGACATCCTATTTCTTACTTGTCTATTGGATCTTACAAGTTTTGTTTGTGGATTTGAATTTGTGTGTATGGTATGTTTGAGTTTTCTGCACATTAGTGTTCTCATTTTTGGAAATTAAATGGTCTACTCAGGAGTTTTGACATGAGAATCCCAACTCAGACATGCATACTTTAGCGAGTAGCTAAAGTAAACGCTGGTCCCTTAGAGGATGAGACTGGGAAATTAATAATGGGCAACAGGGAAACGGGGGAGACTTTGAACAAATATTTTGTATCAGTCTTCACAGTAGAAGACACTAAAAACATCCCCCAATATCTGATAATCAAGGAGCTAGTGGGAGGAGGGGGGACTTAAAACGATCACGATCACTAGAGATAAAGTACTGGCAAACGAACAGGATTAAAGGTGGACAAGTCCCCTGGACCTGATGGCCTACATCCTAGGGTCTTAAAAGAAATGGCTGCAGAGATAGCAGATGCATTGGCTGTAATCTACCAAAATTCCCTGGATTCTGAAGAGGTCCCAGCAGACTGGAAAATTGCAATCTATCACCCCTATTTAACAGAGGGAGACAGAAAGCAGGAAACTATAGGCCAGTTAGCCTAACATCTGTCATTTGGAAAATGCTGGAGACCATTAAGGAAGTAGTAGCAGGACATTTAGAAAATCAAAATACAGTTAAGCAGAGTCAACATGGTTTTATGAAGAGGAAATCATATTCGACAAATTTGCTGGAGTTCTTGGAGGATGTAATGAGTAGGGTGGATAAAGGGGAACCAGTAGATGTGGTGTATTTGGATTTCCAGAAAGCATTCGATTAGGTGCCACATAAGAGGTTACTGCACAAGATAAAAGCTCAGGTGTTGGGGATAATATATTAGCATGGATAAAGGATTGGCTAACTAACAGAAAGCAGAGAGTTGGGAAAATTGAGTCATTTTCAGGTTGGCAAACTGTAACTAATGGGGTGCCACAGGGATCAGTGCTGGGGCCTCAACTATTTACAAGTTTATATTAATGACTTGGATGAAGGGACAGAGTGTAACGTAGCCAAATTTGCTGATAATACAAAAATAGGTAAGGTAAGCAAGTTGTGAGGAGGCCTTAAAGAATCTACAAATGGATATAGATAGGCTCAGCAAGTGGACAAAAATTTGGCAGATGGCATATAATGTGGGAAAATATGTGGTTATCCACTTTGGTAGGAAAAATAAAAAAGCAAATTACTATTTAAATGGGGAGAGATTACAAAATGTACAGAGGGACCTGAGGGTTCTTGTACATGAAACACAAAAGGTTAGCATGCAGGTACAGCAAGTAATCAGGAAGGCAAATTGAATGTTGGCCTTTATTGCAAGGGGAATGGAATATAAAAGCAGGGAAGTCCTGCTCCAATTGTACAGGGCATTGGTAAGACTACACTTGGAGTACTGCATACAGCTTTGGTCTCCTTATTTAAGGAAGGATATACTTGCATTGGAGGCAGTTCAGATAAGGTTCACGAGGTTGAATCCTGAGACGAAGGGGTTGTCATATGAAGAGAGGTTGAGCAGATTGGACCTATACTCATTGGAGTTAGAAGAATGACAGGTGATCTTACTGAAACATATAAGATTGTGAGGGGGCTGTACAGGATAGATACAGAGAGGGTATTTTCCTTCATGGGGGAATCTAGAACTAGGGGCATAGTTTCAGAATAAGGGGTCGCCCATTTAAGACAGAAATGAGGAGGAATTTCTTCTCTGAGGGTCGTGAATCTTTGGAATTATCTACCCCGGGGAGCTGTGGAGGCTAGGTCATTGAATGATAAGGGAGTCGAGGGTTATGGGGGAACGGGTGGAGAAGCGGAGTTGAGACCAGGATCAGATCAGCCATGATCTTATTGAATAGCGGAACAGGCTCGAGGGGCCAAGTGGCCTACTCTTGCTCCTATTTCTTATGTTACATTAAACATAACTTCAGACCAGAGTTTAATTTGTGTTGGTGAGGAAACTATGCAGATTGGAAAATGTATGCAAGTTTCAGACTGTAGATCAGGAAAACATTAAGCAGTTACTGGTATGATAAGCAAGAACGTGATGGAAAAATTCTTGGAACCATGTTTTTTTATAGAAAGTCTAGTAAATTGACCGTGGCATTACCCAGAGTCAGTTGATGAATACATGTTTCTTCTACATACAAGATGACGACAGAGCTAGAAAAGACTTTAGAAACGCACTCTGCAGAATGACCTAGTGGTCAAGAGGTTATAAATATACTGCTACTGTTGATCTAGCAAAGTTGAATGGGGACTGTTGATGTAATCATTTATAATGTTAGATGTTCACTCAAAAGTATGACCAGAAATTATGAAAACAGACATATATTTATATACATCATATATACAAATAAAAAATAATATATAAACGTGTACAAATGTTGGGTATCTTTGAAGTAGAAGAAAAATAGCTGCTTAAGTTGTCACATATAAAACTTGGGCCAGCAGTGCATGCTTGTGCAAGTTTTTTCATATTAAACCCTAAACTACAGACAAGAATTAAGAGTCAAACTTAGCCAAATTATAGAGGGGCAAGTTTTTTTTTAAACTGGTCATCCATGCAGAAACAGAAATGGTCTAAGCAGTTATGAAACTCTGCATGACTAATCACCATTAATGGAATAAAGTAACAATCACAGGAATATTCATAAATGAATCCCAAAGAGGGCGAGAACAGCCAGGTCACAATTATTTAGAAATAAATAGTTCCAAAATTGGTATTACAACCAAAGCTTTCATCCTGGTCCAAATCAGGAACGCGTGGCAACAGCAAAATGGCCTTCTCAGCAAAACTGGTCTTCTGCACTTGCTCATAGATAACATGGCTTGTGCTGTAAAGCCACTGCTCATATACTACCTGAAGGGAAGTGATTTAAAGAGAGTTTATTTGTTCTTTGGTGAGGATTTCTAGAATTATGCAAATTTCCAGATCCTCTCTTTTGTAAAAAAAAACATTTAAATTTTTCAAAAATGTCAAAATGTTAAGTGTGCATCTGATAGGTTTTCTTCTTGCAGCAGTAAAAGACAAAGTGAATCTCCATACAAAATACAAGGTTTAGTTATATGGTTTGTGTCAAAAAATGAACTATTGAATCCGAAAAAGAATTTTGTCCTCAGAAATCTCGGTGCTTTACATCCGATCAACTACTTTTGAAGTCACACTTATGTAAGTGAATGATGTAGGTGAATGGAACAGCAAGATCCCATAATCAACAAATGTGATTCAGGACCAGTTACTTATTTTTGGGTGGTATTGGTTCAGAAAAGAGCACCAGGAGCACTTACTGCTCCTCGCTGAATAATATCATGGGATGTTTGAAATCCAGCTGAACAGACTTTAGTTCAACACCGCATCTGAAAACCTGCACTGCCAACAATGCAACACTTTTCCCCCCCTCCCTCCAATACTGCTGAAACATCAGTCTAGATTATGTGCTCAGGTCCTGGAATGGGCTTGAATACATGGGCCGGGATTTTGCAGTGGTAATGATGCCGAAACTGTCAGTGTTCGTCGTCATTACCCCTCTGAAATTGTCTGTAACTTCAGATCTTAGCGCATGCACAGATAATCGCGGAATCCTGCAGTTGTGATCAGTCACTCCCTGCTCAACAGGCTGCTCTGTGGAACTTACCATAGCCAGGCAATCAGCGAAATCAGTTGAACTGACAAAAACTTAAGCATTACCGCCCTAATATCGCTATTAAACACCCGATAAAAAGTTAAGCCTTTTTGGAATAGCTGTGACTGGGGTTTTAACGGCATATTGACTGCTCAACAACCATTCTGGCCCTGAAAAATAAATTTTATATTTGTGGAATGTCAAATTTTTCCATTATGATAAAAATGACTTGATTTTTTTTTTAAATAAAAATAGATTTTTTAAGTTTGCTTATGATAGTTCATCTTCTACCTTAACGACATGTGTATGTCCACAATCTTTATTTTGCGCACTGTAAAAAAAAAAAAATTAAAATGTGAATTGATAATCATTGCCTTTTATTTCCTGGTTTGCCACCCGTGAGAATTCTTCAATGTGATAGGCTACTTAGACAGCTTGATAACATTACTGCTGCTCTACACTAGTGTTTGACAACTTTATAATCAAATTAAGATTGAGAAAGCTGAAATTTCATCACAGAGATTGCTAGATCTTTATGGGTTGCTTTCTTTAAGGTCAGCGGCGATTGCTTCGCTTCACTTCGCCACTAACCACTAATAAGGACACCCTCAAAGCCTCCCTGATAAAGTGCAACATCCCCACTGACACCTGGGAGTCCCTGGCCAAAGACTGCCCCAAGTGGAGGAAGTGCATCTGGGAGGGCACTGAGCACCTCAAGTCTCATCGCCGAGAGCATGCAGAAATCAAGAGCGTGTGACAAACCTGTCCCATCCACCCTTTCCCTCAACGACTATCTGTCCCACCTGTGACAGGGAATGTGGTTCTTGTATTGGGACTGTTCAACCACCTAAGGACTCATTTTAGAATGGAAGCAAGTCTTCCTCTGTTGCACAGGAGGGCAGGAAAAAGTGGGAGAGCGAGTGATAGGGGATTCAATTGTGAGGGGAATAGATAGGCGTTTCTGCGGCCGCAACCGAGACTCCAGGATGGTATGTTGTCTCCCTGGTGCAAGGGTCAAGGATGTCTCGGAGCGGGTCCAGGGCATTCTAAAAAGGGAGGGAGAACAGCCAGTTGTCGTGGTGCATATTGGTACCAACGACATAGGTTAAAAAAAGGGATGAGGTCCTACGAAACGAATTTAAGGAGCTAGGAGCTAAATTAAAAAGTAGGACCTCAAAAGTAGTAATCTCGGGATTGCTACCAGTGTCAAGTGCTAGTCAGAGTAGGAATCGCAGATGAATACGTGGCTTGAGCAGTGGTACAGCAGGGAGGGATTCAAATTCCTGGGGCATTGGAACCGGTTCTGGGGGAGGTGGGACCAGTACAAACCGGACGGTCTGCACCTGGGCAGGACCGGAACCAATGTCCTAGGGGGAGTGTTTGCTAGTGCTGTTGAGGAGGATTTAAACTAATATGGCAGGGGGATGGGAACCAATGCAGGGAGACAGAAGGAAACAAAAAGGAGACAAAAGCAAAAGACAGAAAGGAGATGAGGAAAAGTGGAGGGCAGAGAAACACAAGGCAAAGAACAAAAAGGGCCACTGTACAGCAAAATTCTAAAAGGACAAAGGGTGTTAAAAAAACAAGCCTGAAGGCTTTGTGTCTTAATGCAATGAGTATCCGTAATAAGGTGGATGAATTAACTGTGCAATTAGATGTTAACAAATATGATGTGATTGGAATTACAGACGTGGCTCCAGGATGATCAGGGCTGGGAACTCAACATTCAGGGGTATTCAACATTCAGGAAGGATAGAATAAAAAGGAAAAGGAGGTGGGGTAGCATTGCTGGTTAAAGAGGAGCTTAATGCAATAGTTAGGAAGGACATTAGCTTGGATGATGTGGAATCTATATGGGTAGAGCTGCAGAACACCAAAGGGCAAAAAACATTAGTGGGAGTTGTGTACAGACCTCCAAACAGTAGTAGTGATGTTGGAGGGGGCATCAAACAGGAAATTAGGGGTGCATGCAATAAAGGTGCAGCAGTTATAATGGATGACTTTAATATGCACATAGATTGGGCTAACCAAACTGGAAGCAATACAGTGGAGGAGGATTTCCTGGAGTGCATAAGGGATGGTTTTCGAGACCAATATGTCGAGGAACCAACTAGGGGGGAGGCCATCTTAGACTGGGTGTTGTGTAATGAGAGGGGATTAATTAGCAATCTCGTTGTGCGAGGCCCCTTGGGGGAAGAGTGACCATAATATGGTGGAATTCTGCATTAGGATGGAGAATGAAACAGTTAATTCAGAGACCATGGTCCAGAACTTAAAGAAGGGTAACTTTGAAGGTATGAGGCGTGAATTGGCTAGGATAGATTGGCGAATGATACTGAAGGGATTGACTGTGGATGGGCAATGGCAGACATTTAGAGACCGCATGGATGAACTACAATAATTGTACATTCCTGTCTGGTGTAAAAATAAAAAAGGGAAGGTGGCTCAACCGTGGCTATCAAGGGAAATCAGGGATAGTATTAAAGCCAAGAAAGTGGCATGCAAATTGTCCAGAAATAGCAGCGAACCCAGGGACTGGGAGAAATTTAGAACTCAGCAGAGGAGGACAAAGTGCTTGATTAGGGCAGGGAAAATGGAGTAAGAGAAGAAGCTTGCAGGGAACATTAAGACGGATTGCAAAAGTTTCTATAGATATGTAAAGAGAAAAAGGTTGGTAAAGACAAACGTAGGTCCCCTGCAGTCAGAATCAGGGAAAGTCATAACGAGGAACAAAGAAATGGTAGACCAATTGAACAAGTACTTTGGTTCGGTATTCACTAAGGAGGACACAAACAATCTTCCGGATATAAAAGGGGTCAGAGGGTCTAGTAAGGAGGAGGAACGGAGGGAAATCCTTATTAGTCAGGAAATTGTGTTGGGGAAATTGATGGGATTGAAGGCCGATAAATCCCCAGGGCCTGATTGACTGCATCCCAGAGTACTTAAGGAGGTGGCCTTGGAAATAGCGGATGCATTGACAGTCATTTTCCAACATTCCATTGACTCTGGATCAGTTCCTATCGAGTGGAGGGTAGCCAATGTAACCCCACTTTTTAAAAAAAGGAGGGAGAGAGAAAACAGGGAATTATAGACCGGTCAGCCTGACCTCAGTAGTGGGTAAAATGATGGAATCAATTATTAAGGATGTCATAGCAGCGCATTTGGAAAGAGGTGACATGATAGGTCCAAGTCAGCATGGATTTGTGAAAGGGATATCATGCTTGACAAATCTTCTGGAATTTTTTGGAGGATGTTTCCCGTAGAGTGGACAAGGGAGAACCAGTTGATGTGGTATATTTGTACTTTCAGAAGGCTTTCGACAAGGTCCCACACAAGAGATTAATGTGCAAAGTTAAAGCACATGGGATTGGGGGTAGTGTGCTGACATGGATTGAGAACTGGTTGTCAGACAGGAAGTAAAGAGTAGGAGTAAATGGGTACTTTTCGGAATGGCAGGCAGTGACTAGTGGGGTACCACAAGGTTCTGTGCTGGGGCTCCAGCTGTTTACACTGTACATTAATGATTTAGACGAGGGGATTAAATGTAGTATCTCCAAATTTGCGGATGACACTAAGTTGGGTGGCAGTGTGAGCTGCGAGGAGGATGCTATGAGGCTGCTTGGATAGGTTAGGTGAGTGGGCAAATGCATGGCAGATGAAGTATAATGTGGATAAATGTGAGGTTATCCACTTTGGTGGTAAAAACAGAGAGACAGACTATTATCTGAATGGTGACAGATTAGGAAAAGGGGAGGTGCAACGAGACCTGGGTATCATGGTACATCAGTCATTGAAGGTTGGCATGCAGGTACAGCAGGCGGTTAAGAAAGCAAATGGCATGTTGGCCTTTATAGCGAGGGGATTTGAGTACAGGGGCAGGGAGGTGTTGCTACAGTTGTACAGGGCCTTGGTGAAGCCACACCTGGAGTATTGTGTACAGTTTTGGTCTCCTAACTTGAGGAAGGACATTCTTGCTATTGAGGGAGTGCAGCGAAGGTTCACCAAACTGATTCCCGGGATGGTGGGACTGACCTATCAAGAAAGACTGGATCAACTGGGCTTGTATTCACTGGAGTTCAGAAGAATGAGAGGGGACCTCATAGAAACGTTTAAAATTCTGATGGGTTCAGACAGGTTAGATGCAGGAAGAATGCTCCCAATGTTGGGGAAGTCCAGAACCAGGGGTCACAGTCTAAGGATAAGGGGTAAGCCATTTAGGACCGAGATGAGGAGAAACTTCTTCACCCAGAGAGTGGTGAACCTGTGGAATTCTCTACCACAGAAAGTTGTTGAGGCCAATTCACTAAATATATTCAAGAAGGAGTTAGATGAAGTCCTTACTACTAGGGGGATCAAGGGGTATGGCGAGAAAGCAGGAATGGGGTACTGAAGTTGCATGTTCAGCCATGAACTCATTGAATAGCGGTGCAGGCTAGAAGGGCCGAATGGCCTACTCCTGCACCTATTTTCTATGTTTCTATGTTTCCTCGATCTGAGGGACTGCCTAAGATGATGACTAACCATAAATTATGGGGCATGATCTTTTAACTCAAGTGAGCATACTACCAACTGCGCCAAGCTGGCACTTGTCAAAGCAATTGATAGTAAAACTATGTCCTTGCTTGTAAACTTGCAAAGATGTTTATGTACATATAACCATGTGCACTGCTTGTATCAGTGGGAAACAATTGAGATCTTAGAGCAAGCAAAATACTGAAGATATCATTATTTGTGTCCTATTCAACAACTCCGCTGTCAGTAACAGTGGAAATTCAAACTTTTTACTATTGATACTGGAATTCAACCTTTGATAGATGAATCGCTTATTCAAATACTCTCTCCATTCTCATCAGTTTACACTAATGAAGTTTGACTGCATAAACAGGACTTGATGCGTTTAAATGTCACGTTAACAGCAGCTTACAGGCACTAGCTATATGTATCATATTTATCATCTTGCTCAGTTCCAACACTGCTAAGAAAACTAAAAATGATCTTACTAACCATTTTATATAAATGGTAATAAGGATGACCATACTGTAAATAATTCAGCTTGTTATTCTAGACTCTAGTCATTTAATCACCAAAGCAGTACTTCAATGTCTAATTGAATGGTTTGGATAAACTTATTGTTGCAAATGCAATTTTCTAAATTTCTCTTTAAAGCCAAGTTTACAAATGGATCAATGCAGCCAAACAACTGGTTTTCACACAATGTATTTTTTGCCCCATTAATATGCATGTCCCACATTAAAGTCAGAATTACATGAAAACTCTGATGTAGAAATTGGTCAACAGCTGTTAGCACTTGAAGTGTGCAAATGTTCTGCTGAGGGCCCATATTTTCTGTATATAACTAGTTTTAAACTTGGATAATTGTGCTTTTGCAAGTTAGATAATATAGTAGTATATTTTTTTAATTGAATAGGTAAAACAGTATCAATATTGCGTTATTTTCAATAATAAAGGAACACATTGTTTTGCTATTTCAAAATAACTACCAGTGACTAACATTATTTAGTGCATTTGCTTTTAAAACATGTAAGATATTGGGACTAATTTTTTTATTTAAAAAAATACCCTGCTGATACTTCAACTTAGTACCCTCAAAGTGGTAGATTTGTAAGTCTGCATCACTAATTCTCACATACAAGAACCTAAGCTGTTGCAGTGGGAAAAAGGCCAGTCAATGTAGACTGCAATAAAGCATTGCATTACCTGTTATTGCCTAAAAACATTGCTAGAAGCCTAAAGGCAAGTTGTCTAATCAACCTCATCTGAAGAAGAGCGTGCAGTGCTGGTGATTTTCTTTTTAAATATAGAAATCATAAGCCAAGAGAAAATAGCTCAACCTTTCTGTTTCTAATGTCATTTTATAGTCCTACCTTTCAGTTGTGCTTCCCATAAACCAGCTGAGTAACATTTTGAGCATCCCAAACCACATGAGAAAGGGAGCCTACGGGAAGCACCTGCTGGTAGTTGTACAAAGCTCAACGAGTGGACTCCCTGTCCAATGTCACTGCTTCCCATTTTCACAAATTTCTGTCAGCTAAATGTCAATCAGCTAGGCTTTACTGTGGAACTTTTTACAGGACAGTTACTCATGCAAAGTGATATTTCTTTAGAACAAGTTTCAAAGGAATACAAGTGATTTACATTGACAATGTATCACACTATTCGACCCTTTTAATAATCCATGAACTGTGATTTTTACACTATTCAGGTCAAGACATAACTTCAGTTGGCTTAGCAGAACCTTGAGAGAAATCCAATATTCGGTTGTTAATGTTTAGTTCCACTTCCTTTTTAGTAATTAAAAATTTAAATTGTCTTTGAGCACACAACACACACTTCAAAGAACATCCATTAAACACTACACCAATTTCAGATAGTGTGCAAGGCCAGCAGTGTTGAAATGTTACAAAGAGGTGATAAAAACATTATGAACACTCAACACAAATTCCTTCCAAAAAACACATTCCACTAGCAAACTTACTACCGTAAACAAATATAATAGGAGTAAGCTTATAAGTGTGCTGACTTTTATGTAAGTGAATGGGACTTCAATTGCAACTAAGACTATATAAGCAGAACAAAGAATAGTTCCTCTGTGCATAAAGATTATTTTGTATGCTCAATTTATTATGTTTTTTTCTCTAGGTAGAAGAGAAAAACAGCAAAGTGTCTGATTTCAAATGCATTAGTGATTAAGAGAGCAATAGTCTGTACTGTTTAAAATGCATCAATTACTGCGAACCTTGGGAAATATTATTTTTAAATAGTAATGTCAAAATTCAAAAACTTCCAATGTTAGCTACTAAAACGTATTTGAATTTACGAAATAGTCATTTCCTAACATACAGCGCAAAGCTAGTGAAATTATTCGGGCACGTATATTGTGGTTTCTTGTTTACTATCGTCAGGTCCGTGAGCAACATTCACACAAATTCTCCGCACCTTTTAACTCGTTTATAGTGCAAAGCCTCGAGAACCAGGTATCTAGTGAATGACACGAGTTCTGGTCTCAAAGAAGATACTACCACTTAAATTTTTAAGACTATAACCAAAATTCATAAGTATGGCAGCAAGCTGGACCATCAGTTAAAGTTAAGAGCGTTTCAACTGGACGGAAAACACAGTAAATACATGGCACCCCACTCCCATCCCACCACCTTCGAATGCAAATCGAAACCACCCGAAGTTGTGAAATTATTTCAAATAATAGAAAATTAATGCCGCGCCTTGTAACTTATTTCCTTGTGTTTCAACGGCCCGTCACAACCAGCAATATCCTTTTGTCCCAGGAAATTTGTCACGAACAAGGCCTCTCGATAAAATGACTTGAAATCGTTTTTTCGGGGGGAGGGGGAATAGGAGGATGGAGGAAGTAAATTAAATAATGACAAAAGTATCCCAAAGAGAGCGCATCGTACTCCTAAGTGGGAAGGGGATCACACCAAACAGCCAGAGATTAAACACCCTCCCTGTCTGGCTTCCACGGAGCACCATGAATATTAATCAAACGATAAGGGGCCTGGTTCTGTGTTGACATCCGCAGAAGCCCGGGCCCTCGATTTGGAGCATTCTCATCCTCTCTGTGCCTGTGTGGGGTGGCTTCTCTCTCGCTCTGGTGAGAGGTTGTTGCGCTGCGGCTGCCGGGTCCTTACTTACGGGAAACGCTCGTATCCTCATCTTGGTGTCTTTCTTCGTCCCAGCTTTGCCCAGGTTTGACATGTTGGCTGATGGCTTCTTTCACATAGGAGTCACTTACAGGGGAAGAGAGGAGGAGAGAAAAAGAAAAAAAAAGAGGGGAAGGGGCAAAGGTTCGGATAAAAGAATAAGCTACAATTAAACGTCTTTATCAGATTGGATCTCCGGCCGATGGTTCGGGTCGATCCGACCCCTTCAGCAGCGAGGCGGCGGCACCTTCGACCATGAAACTGTTTTTAATAAAAAAATCTGTTGGAAAATACCAGCCCGGCTCTATGGCGGCCGACACCCTCAGTGCGCAGGTCACTCGGCCGCCCAGTGTCGCGAGACCTCAACATTCCTCCCAGCAGAAGCACGAGATCTGCCGATACGGTTCAGCCTCGCGCAACTGCTCGAGCTGTCAGTAACCGCGAGCTTGTGAGCGGCACATTAGATTACATTGTGAGAGACAGAAACAGAGAGGCAGAGGGAGGGAGGGAGAGGAAGAGGGGAGGGGGGAGGAGGAAGAGGGGAGGGGGGGGGAGGAAGAGGGGAGGGGGGGGAGGAAGAGGGGAGGGGGGGGGAGGAAGAGGGGAGGGGGGGGGAGAGAGAGAGAGAAAGAAGGGGGGGAGAGAGAGAAGGAGGGGAGAGGAGAGGGGGGAAGGAAAGAGGGGAGAGGGGAGGGGAGGAAAGGGAGAGGGGAGGAAGGGGGGGGGAGGAAAGGGAGAGGGGAGGAAGGGGGGGGGAGGAAAGGGAGAGGGGAGGAAGGGGGGGGGGAGGAAAGGGAGAGGGGAGGAAAGGGAGAGGGGAGGAAAGGGAGAGGGGAGGGGGGGGAGGAAAGGGAGAGGGAGGGGGGGAGGAAAGGGAGAGGGGAGGGGGGGGAGGAAAGGGAGAGGGGAGGGGGGGGAGGAAAGGGAGAGGGGAGGGGGGGAGGAAAGAGAGAGGGGAGGAGAGGAGGGTAGGGGGAGAGAGAGAGAGGGGGAGAGAGAGAGGGGGGAGAGAGAGAGAGAGAGAGAGAGGGGAGAGGGGGGAGGAAAGAGGGGGAGGGGAGAGGGGGGAGGAAAGAGGGGGAGGGGAGAGGGGGGAGGAAAGAGGGGGAGAGGGGGAGGAAAGAGGGGGGAGGAGAGAGGG